>NW_026281947.1:0-13804 GCF_023373465.1 Oncorhynchus keta
ACTGACCAGGTAGATCTACTGTCTCTATTATATTTTGACAGACCAGCTAGATCTACTGTCTCTATTATATTATGACAGACCAGCTTGATCTACTGTCTCTATTTTTATATTATGACAGACCAGCTAGATCTACTGTCTCTATATCTCTATTGTACTATGACAGACCATCTAGATCTACTGTCTCTATTATACTATGACAGACCAGGTAGATCGACTGTCTCTATTATAATATGACAGACCAGCTAGATCTACTGTCTCTATTATATTATGTCAGACCAGGTAGATCTACTGTCTCTATTGTATTATGACAGACCAGGTAGATCTACTATCTCTATTATATTATAACCGACCAGGTAGATCTACTGTCTCTATTATAATATGACAGACCAGCTAGATCTACTGTGTCTATTATATTATGACAGACCAGGTAGATCTACTATCTCTATTATATTATGACTGACCAGCTAGATCTACTGTCTCTATTATAATATGACAGACCAGCTAGATCTACTGTCTCTGTTATATTATGACAGACCTGGTAGATACACTGTCTCTATTATATTATGACAGACCAGCTAGATCTACTGTGTCTATTGTATTATGCCAGACCAGCTAGATCTACTGTTTCTATTATACTATGACAGACCAGGTAGATCTACTGCCTCTATTATAATATGACAGACCAGCTAGATCTACTGTCTCTATTATATTATGACAGACCAGGTAGATCTACTGTCTCTATTGTATTATGACAGACCAGGTAGATCTACTATCTCTATTATATTATGACTGACCAGCTAGATCTATTCTCGCTATTGTATTATGACAGACCAGCTAGATCTACTGTCTCTATTATAATATGACAGACCAGCTAGATCTACTGTCTCTATTATATTATGACAGACCAGGTAGATCTACTGTCTCTATTATATTATGACAGACCAGCTAGATCTATTGTCTCTATTATATATGACATTATGACAGACCAGCTAGATCTACTGTCTCTATTATATTTTGACAGACCAGGTAGATCTACTGTCTCTATTATATTATGACAGACCAACTAGATCTACTGTCTCTATTATATTATGACAGACCAGCTAGATCTACTGTCTCTATTATATTTTGACATACCAGGTAGATCTACTGTCTCTGTTATATTATGACAGACCTGGTAGATACACTGTCTCTATTATATTATGACAGACCAGCTAGATCTACTGTCTCTATTATATTATGACAGACCAGCTAGATCTACTGTCTCTATTATATTTTGACATACCAGGTAGATCTACTGTCTCTGTTATATTATGACAGACCTGGTAGATACACTGTCTCTATTATATTATGACAGACCAGCTAGATCTACTGTCTCTATTATATTTTGACAGACCAGCTAGATCTACTGTCTCTATTTTATCATGACAGACCAGCTAGATCTACTGTCTCTATTATATTTTGACATACCAGGTATATCTACTGTCTCTGTTATATTATGACAGACCAGCTAGATCTACTGTCTCTGTTATATTATGACAGACCTGGTAGATACACTGTCTCTATTATATTATGACAGACCAGCTAGATCTACTATCTCTATTATATTATGACAGACCAGCTTGATCTACTGTCTCTATTATATTATGACAGACCAGCTAGATCTACTGTCTCTATATCTCTATTGTACTATGACAGACCATCTAGATCTACTGTCTCTATTATACTATGACAGACCAGGTAGATCTACTATCTCTATTATATTATGACTGACCAGCTAGATCTACTGTCTCTATTATAATATGACAGACCAGCTAGATCTACTGTCTCTATTATATTATGACTGACCAGCTAGATCTACTGTGTCTATTGTATTATGCCAGACCAGCTAGATCTACTGTTTCTATTATACTATGACAGACCAGGTAGATCTACTGCCTCTATTATAATATGACAGACCAGCTAGATCTACTGTCTCTATTATATTATGACAGACCAGGTAGATCTACTGTCTCTATTGTATTATGACAGACCAGGTAGATCTACTATCTCTATTATATTATGACTGACCAGCTAGATCTACTGTCTCTATTATAATATGACAGACCAGCTAGATCTACTGTCTCTATTGTATTATGACAGACCAGCTAGATCTACTGTCTCTATTATATTATGAGAGACCAGGTAGATATACCGACTCCATTATAAAATGACAGACCAGCTAGATCTATTCTCGCTATTGTATTATGGCAGACCAGCTAGATCTACTGTCTCTATTATAATATGACAGACCAGCTAGATCTACTGTCTCTATTATATTATGACAGACCAGGTAGATCTACTGTCTCTATTATATTATGACAGACCAGCTAGATCTATTGTCTCTATTATAATATGACATTATGACAGACCAGCTAGATCTACTGTCTCTATTATATTTTGACAGACCAGGTAGATCTACTGTCTCTATTATATTATGACAGACCAGCTAGATCTACTGTCTCTATTATATTATGACAGACCAGCTAGATCTACTGTCTCTATTATATTTTGACATACCAGCTAGATCTACTGTCTCTATTATATTTTGACATACCAGGTAGATCTACTGTCTCTGTTATATTATGTCAGACCAGCTAGATCTACTATCTCTGTTATATTATGACAGACCTGGTAGATACACTGTCTATATTATATTATGACAGACCAGCTAGATCTACTGTCTCTATATCTCTATTGTACTATGACAGACCATCTAGATCTACTGTCTCTATTATACTATGACAGACCAGGTAGATCTACTGTCTCTATTATATTATGACAGACCAGCTAGATCTACTGTCTCTATTGTATTATGACAGACCAGCTAGATCTACTGTTTCTATTATACTATGACAGACCAGGTAGATCTACTGTCTCTATTGTATTATGACAGACCAGCTAGATCTACTGTTTCTATTATACTATGACAGACCAGGTAGATCTACTGTCTCTATTATAATATGACAGACCAGCTAGATCTACTGTCTCTATTATATTATGACAGACCAGGTAGATATACTGTCTCTATTATATTATGACAGACCAGCTAGATCTACTGTGTCTATTGTATTATGACAGACCAGCTAGATCTACTGTTTCTATTATATTATGACTGACCAGGTAGATCTACTGTCTCTATTATATTTTGACAGACCAGCTAGATCTACTGTCTCTATTATATTATGACAGACCAGCTAGATCTACTGTCTCTATTATATTATGACAGACCAGCTAGATCTACTGTCTCTATATCTCTATTGTACTATGACAGACCATCTAGATCTACTGTCTCTATTATACTATGACAGACCAGGTAGATCTACTATCTCTATTATATTATGACAGACCAGCTAGATCTACTGTCTCTATATCTCTATTGTACTATGACAGACCAGGTAGATCTACTGTCTCTATTGTATTATGACAGACCAGGTAGATCTACTATCTCTATTATATTATGACTGACCAGCTAGATCTATTCTCGCTATTGTATTATGACAGACCAGCTAGATCTACTGTCTCTATTATAATATGACAGACCAGCTAGATCTACTGTCTCTATTATATTATGACAGACCAGGTAGATCTACTGTCTCTATTATATTATGACAGACCAGCTAGATCTATTGTCTCTATTATAATATGACATTATGACAGACCAGCTAGATCTACTGTCTCTATTATATTTTGACAGACCAGGTAGATCTACTGTCTCTATTATATTATGACAGACCAGCTAGATCTACTGTCTCTATTATATTATGACAGACCAGCTAGATCTACTGTCTCTATTATATTTTGACATACCAGGTAGATCTACTGTCTCTGTTATATTATGACAGACCTGGTAGATCTACTGTCTCTGTTATATTATGACAGACCTGGTAGATACACTGTCTCTATTATATTATGACAGACCAGCTAGATCTACTGTCTCTATTATATTTTGACAGACCAGCTAGATCTACTGTCTCTATTATATTTTGACATACCAGCTAGATCTACTGTCTCTGTTATATTATGACAGACCAGGTAGATCTACTGTCTCTATTATATTATGACAGACCAGCTAGATCTACTGTCTCTATTATATTATGACAGACCAGGTTAAACTACAATCTCTATTATATTATGACAGACCAGCTAGATCTACTGTCTCTATTTTATGTACTATGACAGACCAGCTAGATCTACTGTCTCTATTATATTTTGACAGACCAGGTAGATCTACTGTCTCTGTTATATTATGACAGACCAGCTAGATCTACTGTCTCTGTTATATTATGACAGACCAGCTAGATCACTGTCTCTATTATATTATGACAGACCAGCTAGATCTACTGTCTCTATTATATTATGACAGACCAGCTAGATCTACTGTCTCTATTATATTATGACAGACCAGCTAGATCTACTGTCTCTATCTCTATTGTACTATGACAGACCATCTAGATCTACTGTCTCTATTATACTATGACAGACCAGGTAGATCTACTATCTCTATTATATTATGACAGACCAGCTAGATCTACTGTCTCTATTATAATATGACAGACCAGCTAGATCTACTGTCTCTATTATATTATGACTGACCAGGTAGATCTACTGTCTCTATTATATTTTGCCAGACCAGCTAGATCTACTGTTTCTATTATACTATGACAGACCAGGTAGATCTACTGCCTCTATTATAATATGACAGACCAGCTAGATCTACTGTCTCTATATTATATTATGACAGACCATCTAGATCTACTGTCTCTATTGTATTATGACAGACCAGGTAGATCTACTATCTCTATTATATTATGACAGACCAGCTAGATCTACTGTCTCTATTATAATATGACAGACCAGGTAGATCTACTGTCTCTATTGTATTATGACAGACCAGGTAGATCTACTGTCTCTATTATATTATGACAGACCAGCTAGATCTACTGTCTCTATTATATTATGACAGACCAGCTAGATCTACTGTCTCTATTATATTATGACAGACCAGCTAGATCTACTGTCTCTATTATATTATGACAGACCAGGTAGATCTACTGTCTCTATTATATTATGACAGACCAGCTAGATCTACTGTCTCTATTATATTATGACAGACCAGCTAGATCTACTGTCTCTATTATATTATGACAGACCAGGTAGATCTACTGTCTCTATTATATTATGACAGACCAGGTAGATCTACTGTCTCTATTATATTATGACAGACCAGCTAGATCTACTGTCTCTATTATATTTTGACAGACCAGGTAGATCTACTGTCTCTATTATATTATGACAGACCAGGTAGATCTACTGTCTCTATTATATTATGACAGACCAGCTAGATCTACTGTCTCTATTATATTATGACAGACCAGCTAGATCTACTGTCTCTATTATATTTTGACAGACCAGCTAGATCTACTGTCTCTATTATATTTTGACAGACCAGCTAGATCTACTGTCTCTATTATATTATGACAGACCAGCTAGATCTACTGTCTCTATTATATTATGACAGACCAGCTAGATCTACTGTCTCTATTATATTATGACAGACCAGCAAGATCTACTGTCTCTATTATATTATGACAGACCAGTTAGATCTACTGTCTCTATTATATTATGACAGACCAGCTAGATCTACTGTCTCTATTTTATATGACAGACCAGCTAGATCTACTGTCTCTATTATATTTTGACATACCAGGTATATCTACTGTCTCTGTTATATTATGACAGACCAGCTAGATCTACTGTCTCTGTTCTATTATGACAGACCTGGTAGATACACTGTCTCTATTATATTATGACAGACCAGCTAGATCTACTGTCTCTATATCTCTATTGTATTATGACAGACCAGCTAGATCTACTGTTTCTATTATACTATGACAGACCAGGTAGATCTACTGTCTCTATTGTATTATGACAGACCAGGTAGATATACTATCTCTATTATATTATGACTGACCAGCTAGATCTACTGTCTCTATTATAATATGACAGACCAGCTAGATCTACTGTCTCTATTATATTATGACAGACCAGCTAGATCTACTGTGTCTATTGTATTATGCCAGACCAGCTAGATCTACTGTTTCTATTATACTATGACAGACCAGGTAGATCTACTGCCTCTATTATAATATGACAGACCAGCTAGATCTACTGTCTCTATTATATTATGACAGACCAGGTAGATCTACTGTCTCTATTGTATTATGACAGACCAGGTAGATCTACTATCTCTATTATATTATGACTGACCAGCTAGATCTACTGTCTCTATTATAATATGACAGACCAGCTAGATCTACTGTCTCTATTGTATTATGACAGACCAGCTAGATCTACTGTCTCTATTATATTATGACAGACCAGGTAGATATACTGACTCCATTATAAAATGACAGACCAGCTAGATCTATTGTCTCTATTATATTATGGCAGACCAGCTAGATCTACTGTCTCTATTATAATATGACAGACCAGCTAGATCTACTGTCTCTATTATATTATGACAGACCAAGTAGATCTACTGTCTCTATTATATTATGACAGACCAGCTAGATCTATTGTCTCTATCATAATATGACATTATGACAGACCAGCTAGATCTACTGTCTCTATTATATTTTGACAGACCAGGTAGATCTACTGTCTCTATTATATTATGACAGACCAGCTAGATCTACTGTCTCTATTATATTTTGACAGACCAGGTAGATCTACTGTCTCTATTATATTATGACAGACCAGCTAGATCTACTGTCTCTATTATATTTTGACATACCAGGTAGATCTACTGTCTCTGTTATATTATGACAGACCAGCTAGATCTACTATCTCTGTTATATTATGACAGACCTGGCAGATACACTGTCTCTATTATATTATGACAGACCAGCTAGATCTACTGTCTCTATATCTCTATTGTACTATGACAGACCATCTAGATCTACTGTCTCTATTATACTATGACAGACCAGGTAGATCTACTGTCTCTATTATATTATGACAGACCAGCTAGATCTACTGTCTCTATTGTATTATGACAGACCAGCTAGATCTACTGTTTCTATTATACTATGACAGACCAGGTAGATCTACTGTCTCTATTGTATTATGACAGACCAGCTAGATCTACTGTTTCTATTATACTATGACAGACCAGGTAGATCTACTGTCTCTATTATAATATGACAGACCAGCTAGATCTACTGTCTCTATTATATTATGACAGACCAGGTAGATATACTGTCTCTATTATATTATGACAGACCAGCTAGATCTACTGTGTCTATTGTATTATGACAGACCAGCTAGATCTACTGTTTCTATTATATTATGACTGACCAGGTAGATCTACTGTCTCTATTATATTTTGACAGACCAGCTAGATCTACTGTCTCTATTATATTATGACAGACCAGCTTGATCTACTGTCTCTATTATATTATGACAGACCAGCTAGATCTACTGTCTCTATATCTCTATTGTACTATGACAGACCATCTAGATCTACTGTCTCTATTATACTATGACAGACCAGGTAGATCTACTATCTCTATTATATTATGACAGACCAGCTAGATCTACTGTCTCTATATCTCTATTGTACTATGACAGACCAGGTAGATCTACTGTCTCTATTGTATTATGACAGACCAGGTAGATCTACTATCTCTATTATATTATGACTGACCAGCTAGATCTATTCTCGCTATTGTATTATGACAGACCAGCTAGATCTACTGTCTCTATTATAATATGACAGACCAGCTAGATCTACTGTCTCTATTATATTATGACAGACCAGGTAGATCTACTGTCTCTATTATATTATGACAGACCAGCTAGATCTATTGTCTCTATTATAATATGACATTATGACAGACCAGCTAGATCTACTGTCTCTATTATATTATGACAGACCAGCTAGATCTACTGTCTCTATTATATTTTGACATACCAGGTAGATCTACTGTCTCTGTTATATTATGACAGACCTGGTAGATCTACTGTCTCTGTTATATTATGACAGACCTGGTAGATACACTGTCTCTATTATATTATGACAGACCAGCTAGATCTACTGTCTCTATTATATTTTGACAGACCAGCTAGATCTACTGTCTCTATTATATTTTGACATACCAGTTAGATCTACTGTCTCTGTTATATTATGACAGACCTGGTAGATACACTGTCTATATTATATTATGACAGACCAGCTAGATCTACTGTCTCTATATCTCTATTGTACTATGACAGACCATCTAGATCTACTGTCTCTATTATACTATGACAGACCAGGTAGATCTACTGTCTCTATTATATTATGACAGACCAGCTAGATCTACTGTCTCTATTGTATTATGACAGACCAGCTAGATCTACTGTTTCTATTATACTATGACAGACCAGGTAGATCTACTGTCTCTATTGTATTATGACAGACCAGCTAGATCTACTGTTTCTATTATACTATGACAGACCAGGTAGATCTACTGTCTCTATTATAATATGACAGACCAGCTAGATCTACTGTCTCTATTATATTATGACAGACCAGGTAGATATACTGTCTCTATTATATTATGACAGACCAGCTAGATCTACTGTGTCTATTGTATTATGACAGACCAGCTAGATCTACTGTTTCTATTATATTATGACTGACCAGGTAGATCTACTGTCTCTATTATATTTTGACAGACCAGCTAGATCTACTGTCTCTATTATATTATGACAGACCAGCTTGATCTACTGTCTCTATTATATTATGACAGACCAGCTAGATCTACTGTCTCTATATCTCTATTGTACTATGACAGACCATCTAGATCTACTGTCTCTATTATACTATGACAGACCAGGTAGATCTACTATCTCTATTATATTATGACAGACCAGCTAGATCTACTGTCTCTATATCTCTATTGTACTATGACAGACCAGGTAGATCTACTGTCTCTATTGTATTATGACAGACCAGGTAGATCTACTATCTCTATTATATTATGACTGACCAGCTAGATCTATTCTCGCTATTGTATTATGACAGACCAGCTAGATCTACTGTCTCTATTATAATATGACAGACCAGCTAGATCTACTGTCTCTATTATATTATGACAGACCAGGTAGATCTACTGTCTCTATTATATTATGACAGACCAGCTAGATCTATTGTCTCTATTATAATATGACATTATGACAGACCAGCTAGATCTACTGTCTCTATTATATTATGACAGACCAGCTAGATCTACTGTCTCTATTATATTTTGACATACCAGGTAGATCTACTGTCTCTGTTATATTATGACAGACCTGGTAGATCTACTGTCTCTGTTATATTATGACAGACCTGGTAGATACACTGTCTCTATTATATTATGACAGACCAGCTAGATCTACTGTCTCTATTATATTTTGACAGACTAGCTAGATCTACTGTCTCTATTATATTTTGACATACCAGTTAGATCTACTGTCTCTGTTATATTATGACAGACCAGCTAGATCTACTATCTCTGTTATATTATGACAGACCTGGTAGATACACTGTCTCTATTATATTATGACAGACCAGCTAGATCTACTGTCTCTATTATATTATGACAGACCAGGTTAAACTACAATCTCTATTATATTATGACAGACCAGCTAGATCTACTGTCTCTATTTTATCATAACAGACCAGCTAGATCTACTGTCTCTATTGTATTATGACAGACCAGGTAGATATACTATCTCTATTATATTATGACTGACCAGCTAGATCTACTGTCTCTATTATAATATGACAGACCAGCTAGATCTACTGTCTCTATTATATTATGACAGACCAGCTAGATCTACTGTGTCTATTGTATTATGCCAGACCAGCTAGATCTACTGTTTCTATTATACTATGACAGACCAGGTAGATCTACTGCCTCTATTATAATATGACAGACCAGCTAGATCTACTGTCTCTATTATATTATGACAGACCAGGTAGATCTACTGTCTCTATTGTATTATGACAGACCAGGTAGATCTACTATCTCTATTGTATTATGACTGACCAGCTAGA
This sequence comes from Oncorhynchus keta, assembly GCF_023373465.1. Taxonomy (NCBI): domain Eukaryota; kingdom Metazoa; phylum Chordata; class Actinopteri; order Salmoniformes; family Salmonidae; genus Oncorhynchus; species Oncorhynchus keta. Next base: position 10,124 of record NW_026281947.1, read on the forward strand.
TCTACTGTCTCTATTATAATATGACAGACCAGCTAGATCTACTGTCTCTATTGTATTATGACAGACCAGCTAGATCTACTGTCTCTATTATATTATGAGAGACCAGGTAGATATACCGACTCCATTATAAAATGACAGACCAGCTAGATCTATTCTCGCTATTGTATTATGGCAGACCAGCTAGATCTACTGTCTCTATTATAATATGACAGACCAGCTAGATCTACTGTCTCTGTTATATTATGACAGACCAGGTAGATCTACTGTCTCTATTATATTATGACAGACCAGCTAGATCTATTGTCTCTATTATAATATGACATTATGACAGACCAGCTAGATCTACTGTCTCTATTATATTTTGACAGACCAGCTAGATCTACTGTCTCTATTATATTTTGACAGACCAGGTAGATCTACTGTCTCTATTATATTATGACAGACCAGCTAGATCTACTGTCTCTATTATATTATGACAGACCAGCTAGATCTACTGTCTCTATTATATTTTGACATACCAGCTAGATCTACTGTCTCTATTATATTTTGACATACCAGGTAGATCTACTGTCTCTGTTATATTATGTCAGACCAGCTAGATCTACTATCTCTGTTATATTATGACAGACCTGGTAGATACACTGTCTATATTATATTATGACAGACCAGCTAGATCTACTGTCTCTATTCTATTATGACAGACCAGGTTAAACTACAATCTCTATTATATTATGACAGACCAGCTAGATCTACTGTCTCTATTATAATATGACAGACCAGCTAGATCTACTGTCTCTATTATATCATGACAGACCAGCTAGATCTACTGTCTCTATTATATTTTGACATACCAGGTAGATCTACTGTCTCTGTTATATTATGACAGACCAGCTAGATCTACTGTCTCTGTTATATTATGACAGACCTGGTAGATACACTGTCTCTATTATATTATGACAGACCAGCTAGATCTACTGTCTCTATATCTCTATTGTACTATGACAGACCATCTAGATCTACTGTCTCTATTATACTATGACAGACCAGGTAGATCTACTGTCTCTATTATATTATGACAGACCAGCTAGATCTACTGTCTCTATATCTCTATTGTACTATGACAGACCATCTAGATCTACTGTCTCTATTATACTATGACAGACCAGGTAGATCTACTGTCTCTATTATATTATGACAGACCAGCTAGATCTACTGTCTCTATTGTATTATGACAGACCAGCTAGATCTACTGTTTCTATTATACTATGACAGACCAGCTAGATCTACTGTCTCTATTATATTATGACAGACCAGCTAGATCTACTGTCTCTATATCTCTATTGTACTATGACAGACCATCTAGATCTACTGTCTCTATTATACTATGACAGACCAGCTAGATCTACTGTCTCTATTATATTTTGACATACCAGGTAGATCTACTGTCTCTATTATATTATGACAGACCAGCTAGATCTACTGTGTCTATTGTATTATGACAGACCAGCTAGATCTACTGTTTCTATTATATTATGACTGACCAGGTAGATCTACTGTCTCTATTATATTTTGACAGACCAGGTAGATATACTGTCTCTATTATATTATGACAGACCAGCTAGATCTACTGTGTCTATTGTATTATGACAGACCAGCTAGATCTACTGTTTCTATTATACTATGACAGACCAGGTAGATCTACTGTCTCTATTATAATATGACAGACCAGCTAGATCTACTGTGTCTATTATATTATGACAGACCAGCTAGATCTACTGTCTCTATTGTATTATGACAGACCAGCTAGATCTACTATCTCTATTATATTATGACTGACCAGCTAGATCTACTGTCTCTATTATAATATGACAGACCAGCTAGATCTACTGTCTCTATTATATTATGACAGACCAGCTAGATCTACTGTGTCTATTGTATTGTGCCAGACCAGCTAGATCTACTGTTTCTATTATACTATGACAGACCAGGTAGATCTACTGTCTCTATTATATTATGACTGACCAGCTAGATCTACTGTCTCTATTATAATATGACAGACCAGCTAGATCTACTGTCTCTATTGTATTATGACAGACCAGCTAGATCTACTGTCTCTATTATATTATGAGAGACCAGGTAGATATACCGACTCCATTATAAAATGACAGACCAGCTAGATCTATTCTCGCTATTGTATTATGACAGACCAGCTAGATCTACTGACTCTATTATAATATGACAGACCAGCTAGATCTACTGTCTCTATTATATTATGACAGACCAGCTAGATCTATTGTCTCTATTATAATATGACATTATGACAGACCAGCTAGATCTACTGTCTCTATTATATTTTGACAGACCAGGTAGATCTACTGTCTCTATTATATTATGACAGACCAGCTAGATCTACTGTCTCTATTATATTATGACAGACCAGCTAGATCTACTGTCTCTCCACCCTCTCCGAGTTGGGCATCTCCGGCGCGGCCCACGCTTGGATTGCGTCCTACCTGACAGGTCGCTCCTACCAGGTGGCGTGGCGAGAATCTGTCTCCTCACCACGCGCTCTCACCACTGGTGTCCCCCAGGGCTCTGTTCTAGGCCCTCTCTTATTCTCGCTATACACCAAGTCACTTGGCTCTGTCATAACCTCACATGGTCTCTCCTATCATTGCTATGCAGACGACACACAATTAATCTTCTCCTTTCCCCCTTCTGATGACCAGGTGGCGAATCGCATCTCTGCATGTCTGGCAGACATATCAGTGTGGATGACGGATCACCACCTCAAGCTGAACCTCAGCAAGACGGAGCTCCTCTTCCTCCCGGGAAGGACTGCCCGTTCCATGATCTCGCCATCACGGTTGACAACTCCATTGTGTCCTCCTCCCAGAGCGCTAAGAACCTTGGCGTGATCCTGGACAACACCCTGACGTTCTCAACTAACATCAAGGCGGTGTCCCGTTCCTGTAGGTTCATGCTCTACAACATCCGCAGAGTACGACCCTGCCTCACACAGGAAGCGGCGCAGGTCATAATCCAGGCACTTGTCATCTCCCGTCTTGATTACTGCAACTCGCTGTTGGCTGGGCTCCCTGCCTGTGCCATTAAACCCTACAACTCATCCAGAACGCCCGCAGCCCGTCTGGTGTTCAACCTTCCAAGTTCTCTCACGTCACCCCGCTCCCTCCGCTCTCCACTGGCTTCCAGTTGAAGCTCGCATCCGCTACAAGACCATGGTGCTCGCCTACGGAGCTGTGAGGGGAACGGCACCTCAGTACCTCCAGGCTCTGATCAGGCCCTACACCCAAACAAGGGCACTGCGTTCATCCACCTCTGGCCTGCTCGCCTCCCTACCACTGAGGAAGTACAGTTCCCGCTCAGCCCAGTCAAAACTGTTCGCTGCTCTGGCCCCCAATGGTGGAACAAACTCCCTCACGACGCCAGGACAGCGGAGTCAATCACCACCTTCCGGAGACACCTGAAACCCCACCTCTTCAAGGAATACCTAGGATAGGGTAAGTAAGGGTAAGTAATCCTTCTCACCCCCCAACAAGATTTAGATGCAAGTGGCTGTTCCACTGGTTGTCATAAGGTGTATGCACCAATTTGTAAGTCGCTCTGGATAAGAGCGTCTGCTAAATGACTTAAATGTAAAATGTAAATGTACACTGTCTC
>NW_026281948.1:2500-5914 GCF_023373465.1 Oncorhynchus keta
TCTGAGCTGAGCAGAGACACACTGATGCTCCTCTAGAGCTGAGCAGAGACACACTGATGCTCCTCTAGAGCTGAGCAGAGACACACTGATGCTCCTCTAGAGCTGAGCAGAGACACTGATGCTCCTCTAGAGCTGAGCAGAGACACACTGATGCTCCTCTAGAGCTGAGCAGAGACACACACTGATGCTCCTCTAGAGCTGAGCAGAGCAGAGACTAGAGCTGAGCTGATGCTCCTCTAGAGCTGAGCAGAGACACACTGATGCTCCTCTAGAGCTGAGCAGAGACACACTGATGCTCCTCTAGAGCTGAGCAGAGACACTGATGCTCCTCTGAGCCTCTAGAGCAGAGATGAGCAGAGCAGCAGGCACTGATGCTCCTCTAGAGCTGAGCAGAGACACACAGATGAGCAGAGACACACACATGTGCACAGGCATAGGCACATGCACACAAACACACACTCACACATATTTGACAAAACACAGAGAGAGAGAATGTGAGTGAGTGAGTGAGTGAGTGAGTGAGTGAGTGAGTGAGTGAGTGAGTGAGTGAGTGAGTGAGTGAGACAGGGATGGAGACAGAGACACAGTGAGAGAGAGACAGACAGAGAGAGAGGGGGAGCAGAGCAAACTAGAATGCTATTTGGCCCTAAACAGATCACAAAGATTTAGAAACAAACCCGGTTTAGATGAACTCTCATATCTACTGGGTGAAATACCACAGTGTGACATCACAGCAGCAAGATGTGTGACCTGTTGCCACGAGAAAAGGCAGGTGGAGCAGGGCAGGTTGGGGTTAGCAGTGGAGCAGGGCAGGGGTTAGGCAGGGTAGCAGGGCAGGTTGGGTTGAGCAGTGGAGCAGGGCAGGTTGGGGTTATGCATGGAGCAGGCAGGTGGAGTTAGCAGGACAACACTGATGGGTTAGAGCTCTGTGAGCAGGGTAGAGACACACTGGATGCTCCTCTAGGGCTGAGCAGTGGACAGGGCAGGCAGGCAGGGTGCACAGGGCAGGCTGGGTTAGGCACATGGACAGGGCAAACACACACTCACAGGGCAGGTATTTGACAAAACACAGAGAGAGAGAATGGGGTTAGGCAGGGTGCAGGGCAGGTGGGTTAGGCAGGGTAGAGGGCAGGTTGGGGTTAGGCAGTGAGTGAGTGAGTGAGTGGGAGTGAGTGGGAGTGAGTGAGTGGAGGAGTGGAGACAGGGATGGAGACAGAGACACAGGTTGGGTAAGGCAGGGTGGAGCAGGGCAGGTTGGGGTTAGGCAGGGTGGAGCAGGGCAGGTTGGGGTTAGGCAGGGTGGAGCAGGGCAGGTTGGGGTTAGGCAGGGTGGAGCAGGGCAGGTTGGGGTTAGGCAGGGTGTAGCAGGGCAGGTTGGGGTTAGGCAGGGTGGAGCAGGGCAGGTTGGGGTTAGGCAGGGTGGAGCAGGGCAGGTTAGGGTTAGGCAGGGTGGAGCAGGGCAGGTTGGGGTTAGGCAGGGTGTAGCAGGGCAGGTTGGGGTTAGGCAGGGTGGAGCAGGGCAGGTTGGGGTTAGGCAGGGTGGAGCAGGGCAGGTTGGGGTTAGGCAGGGTGGAGCAGGGCAGGTTGGGGTTAGGCAGGGTGTAGCAGGGCAGGTTGGGGTTAGGCAGGGTGTAGCAGGGCAGGTTGGGGTTAGGCAGGGTGGAGCAGGGCAGGTTGGGGTTAGGCAGGGTGGAGCAGGGCAGGTTGGGGTTAGGCAGGGTGTAGCAGGGCAGGTTGGGGTTAGGCAGGGTGGAGCAGGGCAGGTTGGGGTTAGGCAGGGTGGAGCAGGGCAGGTTGGGGTTAGGCAGGGTGGAGCAGGGCAGGTTGGGGTTAGGCAGGGTGGAGCAGGGCAGGTTGGGGTTAGGCAGGGTGGAGCAGGGCAGGTTGGGGTTAGGCAGGGTGGAGCAGGGCAGGTTGGGGGTTAGGCAGGGTGGAGCAGGGCAGGTTGGGGTTAGGCAGGGTGGAGCAGGGCAGGTTGGGGTTAGGCAGGGTGGAGCAGGGCAGGTTGTGTAAGGCAGGGTGGAGCAGGGCAGGTTGGGTTGGGGTTAGGCAGGGTGGAGCAGGGCAGGTTGGGGTTAGGCAGGGTGTAGCAGGGCAGGTTGGGGTTAGGCAGGGTGTAGCAGGGCAGGTTGGGTTAGGCAGGGTGGAGCAGGGCAGGTTGGGGTTAGGCAGGGTGTAGCAGGGCAGGTTGGGGTTAGGCAGGGTGGAGCAGGGCAGGTTGGGTTAGGCAGGGTGTAGCAGGGCAGGTTGGGTTAGGCAGGGTGTAGCAGGGCAGGTTGGGTTAGGCAGGGTGTAGCAGGGCAGGTTGGGTTAGGCAGGGTGTAGCAGGGCAGGTTGGGGTTAGGCAGGGTGTAGCAGGGCAGGTTGGGGTTAGGCAGGGTGGAGCAGGGCAGGTTGGGGTTAGGCAGGGTGGAGCAGGGCAGGTTGGGTTAGGCAGGGTGGAGCAGGGCAGGTTGGGGTTAGGCAGGGTGGAGCAGGGCAGGTTGGGGTTAGGCAGGGTGTAGCAGGGCAGGTTGGGATTAGGCAGGGTGGAGCAGGGCAGGTTGGGTTAGGCAGGGTGTAGCAGGGCAGGTTGGGGTTAGGCAGGGTGTAGCAGGGCAGGTTGGGGTTAGGCAGGGTGTAGCAGGGCAGGTGGGGTTAGGCAGGGTGTAGCAGGGCAGGTGGGGTTAGGCAGGGTGTAGCAGGGCAGGTTGGGTTAGGCAGGGTGTAGCAGGGGAGGTTGGGGTTAGGCAGGGTGGAGCAGGGCAGGTTGGGATTAGGCAGGGTGGAACAGGGCAGGTTGGGTTAGGCAGGGTGTAGCAGGGTAGGTTGGGGTTAGGCAGGGTGGAGCAGGGCAGGTTGGGGTTAGGCAGGATGGAGCAGGGCAGGTAGGGTTAGGCAGGGTGGAGCAGGGCAGGTTTGGGTTAGGCAGGGTGGAGCAGGGCAGGTTGGGATTAGGCAGGGTGGAGCAGGGCAGGTTGGGGTTAGGCAGGGTGGAGCAGGGCAGGTGGGGTTAGGCAGGGTGGAGCAGGGCAGGTTGGGTTAGGCAGGGTGGAGCAGGGCAGGTGGGGTTAGGCAGGGTGGAGCAGGGCAGGTGGGGTTAGGCAGGGTGGAGCAGGGCAGGTTGGGATTAGGCAGGGTGGAGCAGGGCAGGTGGGGTTAGGCAGGGTGGAGCAGGGCAGGTTGGGTTAGGCAGGGTGGAGCAGGGCAGGTGGGGTTAGGCAGGGTGGAGCAGGGCAGGTGGGGTTAGGCAGGGTGGAGCAGGGTAGGTGGGGTTAGGCAGGGTGGAGCAGGGCAGGTTGGGGTTAGGCAGGGTGGAGCAGGGTAGGTGGGGTTAGGCAGGGTGGAGCAGGGCAGGTGGGGTTAGGCAGGGTGGAGCAGGGCAGGTGGGGTTAGGCAGGGTGGAGCAGGGCAGGTTGGGGTTAGGCAGGGTGG
>NW_026281949.1:0-13224 GCF_023373465.1 Oncorhynchus keta
ATTGTCTTTAAATTGTTTACTTGGGTCAAACGTCTCAGGTAGCCTTCCACAAGCTTCCCACAATAAGTTGGGTGAATTTTGGCCCATTCCTCCTGACAGAGCTGGTGTAACTGAGTCAGGTTTTCAGGCTTCCCTGCTCGCAAACACCTTTTCTATAGGATTGAGGTCAGGGCTTTGTGATGGCCAATCCATTACCTTGACTTTGTTGTCCTTAAGCCATTTTGACAAAACTTTGGAAGTATGCTTGGGGTAATTGTCCATTTGGAAGACCCATTTGCTACCAAGCTTTAACTTCCTGACGGATGTCTTGAGATGTTGCTTCAATATATCCACAGTTTTCCCTCCTCATGACGCCATCTATTTTGTGAAGTGCAACAGTCCTTCCTGCAGTAAAGCACCCCCACAACATGATGCTGCCACCCCCGTGCTTCACAGTTGGGATGGTGTTCTTCGGCTTGCAAGTCTCACCCTTTTTCCTCCAAACATAACGATGGTCCTTATGGCCAAACAGTTCTATTTTTGTTTCATCAGACCAGAGGACATTTCTCCAAAAAGTACGATCTTTGTCCCCATGTGCAGTTGCAAACCATAGTCTGGCTTTTTTATGGCGGTTTTGGAGCAGTGGCTTCTTCCTTGCTAAGCGGGCCTTTCAGGTTATGTCGATATAGGACTCGTTTTACTGCGGATATAGATACATTTGTACCTGTTTCCTCCAGCATCTTCTCAAGGTCCTTTGCGCTTCTTCTGGGATTGATTTGCACTTTTCGTACGTTCATCTCTAGGAGACAGAATGAGTCTCCGTCCTGAACGGTATGACTCCTGCGTGGTCCCATGGTGTTTATACTTGCGCACTATTGTTCATATAGATGAACGTGGTACCTTCAGGCATTTGAAATTGCTCCCAAGGATGAACCAGACTTGTGGAGGGCTACACATTTTTTTTTGAGGTCTTATTTGATGTCAAGCAAAGAGGCACTGAGTTTGAAGGTAGGCCTTGAAATACATCCACAGGTACACCTCCAATTGACTCAAATTATGTCAATTAGCCTATCAGAAGCTTCTAAAGGCATGACATCATTTTCTGCTGTTTAAAGGCACAGTCAACTTAGTGTATGTAAACTTCTAACCCTCTGGAATTGTGATACAGTGAATTATAAGTGAAATAATCTATCTGTAAACAATTGTTGGAAAAATTACTTGTGTCATGCACACAGTAGATGTCCTAACCGACTTGCCAAAACTGTAGATTTAACAAGAAATTTGTGGAGTGGTTGAGAAACGAGTTTTAATGACTCCAACCTAAGTGTATGTAAACTTCCGACTTCAACTGTATGTATAGTTTTGTGTGCTCTAGGGCAACAGTGTCTAGATGGAATTTGTATTTGTAGTCCTGGCGACTGGACCTTTTTTGGAACACCATTATTTTGTCTTACTGAGATGTACTGTCAGGGCCCAGGTCTGGCAGAATCTGTGCAGAAGTTCTAGGTGCTGCTGTAGACCCTCCTTGGTTGGTGACAGAAGCACCAGATCATCAGCAAACAGTAGACATTTGACTTCAGATTCTAGTAGGGTGAAGCCGGGTGCTACAGACTTTTCTAGTGCCCGCGCCAATTCGTTGACATATATGTTGAAGAGGGTGGGGCTTAAGCTGCATCCCTGTCTCACCCCATGGCCCTGTGGGAAGAAGTTGTCTAAAGGGGATTGAATTTGTTGTTGCCTAATTGTTTTTTGGTAGGTTTCCAAACTACATTCCTTCCATCTATAGCATTTCTGAATATTATTCAGTTCCTTTGGCTTTGATGCCTCATGATTGAGTATTGCTCTGTTGAAGTAGACTGTGATTTTGCTGTGGTCTGATAGGGGTGTCAGTGGGCTGACTGTGAACACTCTGAGAGACTCTGGGTTGAGGTCAGTGATAAAGTAGTCTACAGTACTACTGCCAAGAGATGAGCTATAGTTGAACCTACCATAGAGTCCCCTCCAAAGCCTACCATTGACTATGTACATACCCAGCGTGCGACAGAGCTGCAGGAGTTGTGACCCGTTTTGTTGGTTATGTTGTCATAGTTGTGCCTAGGAGGGCATATGTGGGAGGGAATGCTGTCACCTGCAGGCAGGTGTTTGTCCCCCTGTATGCTGAGGGTGTCGGATTCTTGTCCAGTTCTGGCATTAGGTTGCCACAGACTAGTACATGTCTCTGGGCCTGGAAATGATTGATTTCCCCCTTCAGGATGGAGAAGCTGTCTTTATTAAAGGGGGGGGGGGTCCCGCAGGTCTGGGAGGGTGTCTCGCTGGTCTGGGCGGGGTGTCTATTGATCTGTTGCTCCTGTGTGAAGTGTTGGGGATACATTTGAGAGCGATGTCCTTTAGAGTCCAGGCGAAGGTGGGCACTGCTGACTTGTAGAGGTAGACCTGGTCATAGAGGTTATTCAAGTCCAGGGTAGAGTGGTGGGCCAGGAAAACATTTGGTTTTGAGGCACAGTCACGGGAAATACTTGCGTTTACCCGCTGTATGGTAGTAGGGTGGAAGTCTTTTCGTGGTAGCAGGGTGGAGATAACCACTTGTGCGTTGAGGAAAGTAGAAGAAGCTTTTTCAATCCCTCCCTTCAGTGCTGTGGCCACCCTTTCCTGATGTGATCTCAGGTCATGTGTGCCTGTGTGTATTATTATGTGGCTAGGTGAACCTAGTTGGTCCTCAGACCGAAGGTCTAGGGAGCGCTGGGTGTTTGGACACCAGAGTTTAGTCACACTGTGTTTGTATATATTTCCCATTTGAGTCCATAAGGAGCACAATATATGTCTTGTGTATGTCCTCAGTGGGTGTGGGGGGTTACAGGGGGGGGTGTTCAGAGGTGTGGGGGGGTTGTTAGGAGGGCTATCAGGGTGGCTGACAGGGGGGGGGGTGTTCAGAGGGGGTGAGAGCTGCTGGGCTTAGGGTTCTTCATTTGTCTGTTCTGCTGTGATGTTGAGGCTATGGTCAGGGTATGTGGTGGGCTGTTCTGCTGGCTTCTCTGCGGGGGTGGCCACCTCTCTAGTGGGTTGTTCTCTGTCACACGCCACCCCCTCACCCTCTCCTCCAGCAGCCTGATCCTCTCCTCTAGTGTTCTGTTCTTCTCCTGCTCATGCTTTTAATCATGTTGAAGTTGTCTCACCACAGAGTGCAGTCATGTCTCTCTCCACCTCCAGCTCTCTGGGTCTGGTTAAGGGGGTGTTGTTGGGCTGGACTGTTGTCTGGGTCTGTGCTGACTGAAGTGTAATCACCTGCTGTTCCAGATCCACCTGCCTTACCTCCAGCTGGGTAAATGTATCCTTCATTTCAATGAGGGGGTAGTACTCTGTGCTGGGAGGTTGACTTTCCACTTGGGTTTCCTGTCTGTGGGGTTATATAATGAAGAGGTATGGTCTGAGCCGCTCGGGGTGGGAGTATCTTTCTCAAGGGAGAGCTTCTCCTGCTGAGCTAATTCTTTGATTAGGTGAAAGTCCAGCTGAAACTGTTTGTGGTTGCCCTGTATCAATACTCTTCCAGACTTATACTTCTCCCTCTCTGCTCCTTCTCTCTCTCTCCCTGCTCCTTCTCTCTCTCTCTGCTCCTTCTCTCTCTCTCTGCTCCTTCTCTCTCTCTCTCTGCTCCTTCGCTCTCTCTCTCTGCTCCTTCTCTCGCTCTCTCTGCTCCTTCTCTCCCTCTCTGCTCCTTCTCTCCCTCTCTGCTCCTTCTCTCTCTCTCTCTCTGCTCCTTATCTCCCTCTCTGCTCCTTCTCTCTCTCTCTGCTCCCTCTCTCTCTCTGCTCCTTCTCTCTCTCTCTCTGCTCCTTCTCTCTCTCTGCTCCTTCTCTCTCTCTCTCTCTCTGCTCCTTCTCGCTCTCTGCTCCTTCTCTCTCTCTCTGCTCCTTCTCTCTCTCTCTGCTCCTTCTCTCTCTCTCTCTCTCTGCTCCTTCTCTCTCTCTCTCTGCTCCTTCTCTCTCTCTCTGCTCCTTCTCTCTCTCTGCTCCTTCTCTCTCTCTGCTCCTTCTCTCTCCCTCTCTGCTCCTTCTCTCTCTCTCTGCTCCTTATCTCTCTCTCTGCTCCTTCTCTCTCTCTCTCTCTCTGCTCCTTCTCTGCCTCTCTGCTCCTTCTCTACCTCTCTGCTCCTTCTCTCTCTCTCTGCTCCTTATCTCCCTCTCTGCTCCTTCTCTCTCTCTCTGCTCCTTCTCTCTCTCACTCTGCTCTTCTCTCTCTGCTCCTTCTCTCTCTCTCTGCTCCTTCTCTCTCTGCTCCTTCTCTCTCTCTCTCTTTGCTCATTCTCTCTCTCTCTGCTCTCTCTCTCTCTCTGCTCCTTCTCTCTCTCTCTCTGCTCCTTCTCTCTCTCTCTCTCTTTGCTCATTCTCTCTCTCTCTCTGCTCCTTCTCTCTCTCTCTGCTCCTTCTCTCTCTCTGCTCATTCTCTCTCTCTCTCTGCTCCTTCTCTCTCTCTCTCTTTGCTCATTCTCTCTCTCTCTGCTCCTTCTCTCTCTCTCTCTGCTCCTTCTCTCTTTCTGCTCCTTCTCTGTCTCTGCTCCTCTCTCTCTGCTCCTTCTCTCTCTCTGCTCATTCTCTCTCTCTCTCTCTGCTCCTTCTCCCTCTCTCTCTTTGCTCATTCTCTCTCTCTCTGCTCCTTCTCTCTCTCTCTGCTCCTTCTCTCTCTCTGCTCCTTCTCTCTCTCTGCTCCTTCTCCCTCTCTGCTCCTTCTCTCTCTCTCTGCTCCTTCTCTCTCTCTCTCTGCTCCTTCTCTCTCTCTGCTCCTTCTCTCTCTCTCTGCTCCTTCTCTCTCTCTCTCTGCTCCTTCTCTCTCTCTGCTCCTTCTCTCTCTCTCTGCTCCTTCTCTCTCTCTCTCTGCTCCTTCTCTCTCTCTGCTCCTTCTCTCTCTCTGCTCCTTCTCTCTCTCTCTCTGCTCCTTCTCTCTCTCTGCTCCTTCTCTCTCTCTCTCTCTGCTCCTTCTCTCTCTCTCTGCTCCTTCTCTCTCTCTCTGCTCCTTCTCTCTCTCTGCTCCTTCTCTCTCTCTGCTCCTTCTCTCTCTCTGCTCCTTCTCTCTCTCTCTGCTCCTTCTCTCTCTCTCTCTGCTCCTTCTCTCTCTCTGCTCCTTCTCTCTCTCTCTGCTCCTTCTCTCTCTCTCTCTGCTCCTTCTCTCTCTCTGCTCCTTCTCTCTCTCTGCTCCTTCTCTCTCTCTCTCTGCTCCTTCTCTCTCTCTGCTCCTTATCTCCCTCTCTGCTCCTTCTCTCTCTCTGCTCCTTCTCTCTCTCACTCTGCTCCTCTCTCTCACTCTGCTCCTCTCTATCTCTCTGCTCCTTCTCGCTCTCTCTGCTCCTTCTCTCTCTCTGCTCCTTCTCTCTCTCTCTCTGCTCCTTCTCTCTCTCTGCTCCTTCTCTCTCTCTCTCTCTGCTCCTTCTCTCTCTCTGTCTCTCTCTCTGCTCCTTCTCTCTCTCTCTGCTCCTTCTCTCTCTCTCTCTTTGCTCATTCTCTCTCTCTCTGCTCCTTCTCTCTCTCTCTGCTCCTTCTCTCTTTCTGCTCCTTCTCTGTCTCTGCTCCTCTCTCTCTGCTCCTTCTCTCTCTCTGCTCATTCTCTCTCTCTCTCTGCTCCTTCTCCCTCTCTCTCTTTGCTCATTCTCTCTCTCTCTGCTCCTTCTCTCTCTCTCTGCTCCTTCTCTCTCTCTGCTCCTTCTCTCTCTCTGCTCCTTCTCTCTCTCTGCTCCTTCTCTCTCTCTCTGCTCCTTCTCTCTCTCTCTCTGCTCCTTCTCTCTCTCTGCTCCTTCTCTCTCTCTCTCTGCTCCTTCTCTCTCTCTGCTCCTTCTCTCTCTCTCTGCTCCTTCTCTCTCTCTGCTCCTTCTCTCTCTCCCTCTGCTCCTCTCTCTCACTCTGCTCCTCTCTCTCTCTCTGCTCCTTCTCGCTCTCTCTGCTCCTTCTCTCTCTCTGCTCCTTCTCTCTCTCTCTCTCTGCTCCTTCTCTCTCTCTCTCTGCTCCTTCTCTCTCTCTGCTCCTTCTCTCTCTCTCTCTGCTCCTTCTCTCTCTCTGCTCCTTATCTCCCTCTCTGCTCCTTCTCTCTCTCTGCTCCTTCTCTCTCTCACTCTGCTCCTCTCTCTCACTCTGCTCCTCTCTATCTCTCTGCTCCTTCTCGCTCTCTCTGCTCCTTCTCTCTCTCTGCTCCTTCTCTCTCTCTCTCTCTGCTCCTTCTCTCTCTCTCTTCTCTCTCTCTCTCTCTGCTCCTTCTCTCTCTCTGTCTCTCTCTCTGCTCCTTCTCTCTCTCTGCTCCTTCTCTCTCTCTGCTCCTTCTCTCTCTCTGCTCCTTCTCTCTCTCTGCTCCCTCTCTCTCTCTCTCTGCTCCTTCTCTCTCTCTGCTCCTTCTCTCTCTCTGCTCCTTCTCTCTCTCTCTGCTCCCTCTCTCTCTCTCTCTGCTCCTTCTCTCTCTCTGCTCCTTCTCTCTCTCTCTGCTCCTTCTCTCTCTCTCTGCTCCTTCTCTCTCTCTCTGCTCCTTCTCTCTCTCTCTCTCCTCTCTCTCTGCTCCTTCTCTCTCTCTGCTCCTTCTCTCTCTCTCTGCTCCTTCTCTCTCTCTCTGCTCCTTCTCTCTCTCTGCTCCTTCTCCCTCTCTCTCTTTGCTCATTCTCTCTCTCTGCTCCTTCTCTCTCTCTCTGCTCCTTCTCTGTCCCTGCTCCTTCTCTGTCCCTGCTCCTTCTCTCTCTCTGCTCCTTCTCTCTTTCTCTGCTCCTTCTCTCTCTCTCTCTGCTCCTTCTCTCTCTCTGCTCCTTCTCTCTCTCTCTGCTCCTTCTCTCTCTCTCTGCTCCTTCTCTCTCTCTGCTCCTTCTCCCTCTCTCTCTTTGCTCATTCTCTCTCTCTCTGCTCCTTCTCTCTCACTCTGCTCCTCTCTATCTCTCTGCTCCTTCTCGCTCTCTCTGCTCCTTCTCTCTCTCTGCTCCTTCTCTCTCTCTCTCTCTGCTCCTTCTCTCTCTCTGTCTCTCTCTCTGCTCCTTCTCTCTCTCTCTGCTCCTTCTCTCTCTCTGTTGATGTGTAGGCCTATATGTCATGGTTCATCCCTTGGACAGGCCAAGCTGGGTATTATGGGCCTGAAAGAATGTTTGTGTGAGACATAGGATCCACACACAGCAGTAACATTAAGCTATACTGTCTCTCTGGCAGAGGCCAGACGTGCCTGTTAAGTATAGCTGCCATAGAATGAGCCTGAATACATGGTGTTGCTAACCCTACAGTGGAATCATGCTACGTTACGGGAAATAGTTGTGAGGCAAACAAACAAAGAAGAAAAACAAAGCATGGAACAGGCAGTACTAATCATGAGGCATGGCTGGGCGTCTGCGGACAGAGTGTGTGTGTGTGTGTGTGTGTGTGTGTGTGTGTGTGTGTGTGTGTGTGTGTGTGTGTGTGTGTGTGTGTGTGTGTGTGTGTGTGTGTGTGTGTGTGTGTGTGTGTGTGTGTGTGTGTGTGTGTGTGTGTGTGTGTGTGTGCGTGTGTGTGTGTGTGTGTGGTGTCAGGGAATGCAGTGTGACACACCACAGATCTGACCCTGACCGTACACAGAACGACTCCACAGCAAAGTGCAGAGAACCACTGGTGACTGTGTGTGCGTGTGTGTGTGGTCTGTGCTCATGTGTGTGTCTGTGTGTGTGTGTGTGGGGGGGAGCGAGGGGGGGTGTTGTGTGTGTGTGCACATGTGGTCTGTGCTTATGTGTGTGTGTGTGGGGGTGGGGGGGTGTGGTCTGTGCTCGTGTGTGTGTACGTGCAGGAGGACAGAAAGGGTGCTATTCATGACAGGGATCATCCCGAGGGTTTATGAAGTTCGAAGGTTAGGCGTGCTCTTTGTTTGTCTCTGTTTCTGACAACATCATTAACGCAATCCAGCATTTAACCACTAGTTTAACAGCACAACTAAACAACACACACACAGAGCCCCAAATAGCCAGTGAGCAGTGTACACAGCACACACAAGTCATTGAAAATTCCCCAAGCCAACACATGAACTCCTCCCATTTCCTGACTCCGCCCTCTGTGGATTCTCTTGCCCTCTTCACGTCGGCTTCTATATGTGTACTCTGGATTTGTCAACCAATGATATAATTTAATGAACTGACCAGTACCGATGAGCCATCTTAAGCAGAGGTACACACACACGTACACCTACACATATACCCACTGAAGCACGCAGGCACACACACACACACACACACACACACGTACACCTACACATATACACACTGAAGCATGCAGGCACATACACACACACACACGTACACCTACACATATACCCACTGAAGCACGCAGGCACACACACACACACACACACACACACACACACACACACACACACACACACACACACACACACACACACACACACACACACACACACACACACACACACACACACACACACACACACACACGTACACCTACACATATACACACTGAAGCACGCAGGCACACACACACACACACACACACTTCCCCCTTGATCAGCTGCCAGTCTCTAATCTTTGGTGATTTCCAGGGCAGCTGTTAGACCCAGGCTGATGTGAAACAGTTTACACACACAATTACTATTAATGCCAGATACACATGCGACTCCCATATTTATCTCCCACAATGCCTTTGTGTGGACGTGAAGCGCAACTGATTGGCCACAGTTGTGAGAGCTGGGAGGCAGCGTAGCGTGAGGGACACACCTGTTACAACCACTATCCTCATCCTGCCTCCTCTGTCACATCCATGTCCTACACACTACTGTAGTGTGTGTCTGTCTGTATGTCAAATCAAATCAAATGTTATTGGTCACATACACATGGTTAGCAGATGTTAATGCAAGTGTTGTGAAATGCTTGTGCTTCTAGTTCCGACCATGCAGTAATATCTAACAAGTAATCTAACAAATTCACGAAAAATATCTTCTACACACAAGTGTAAAGGAATGAATAGGAATATGTACAGTCGTGGCCAAAAGTTTTGAGAATGACACAAATATAAATTTTCACAAAGTTTGTATGATGGATAATTTGCATATACGCCAGAATGTTATGAAGAGTGATCAGAATAATTGCAATTAATTGCAAAGTCCTCTTTGCCACGCAAATGACCTGAATCCACAAAAAAACATTTCCAATGCATTTCAGCCCTGCCACAAAAGGACCAGCTGACAT
The DNA here is from genome assembly GCF_023373465.1 of Oncorhynchus keta. NCBI lineage: Eukaryota > Metazoa > Chordata > Actinopteri > Salmoniformes > Salmonidae > Oncorhynchus > Oncorhynchus keta. The sequence goes on from NW_026281949.1 coordinate 9,155, forward strand.
CATGTCAGTGATTCTCTCGTTAACACAGGTGTGAGTGTTGTCGAGGACAAGACTGGAGATGCTCTGTCATGCTGATTGAGTTTGAATAACAGACTGGAAGCTTCAAAAGGAGGGTGGTGCTTGGAATCATTGTTCTTCCTCTGTCAACCATGGTTACCTGCAAGGAAACACGTGCCGCCATCATTGCTTTACACAAAAAGGGCTTCACAGGCAAGGATATTGCTCCCAGTAAGATTGCACCTAAATCAACCATTTATTGGATCATTAAGAACTTCAAGGAGAGTGGTTCAATTGTTGTGAAGAAGGTTTCAGGGTGTTCAAGAAAGTCCAGCAAGCGCCAGGACCATCTCCTAAAGTTGATTCAGCTACGGGATCGGGGCACCACCAGTACAGAGCTTGCTCAGGAATGGCAGCAGGCAGGTGTGACTGCATCTGCACGTACAGTGAGGCAAAGACTTTTGGAGGATGGCCTGGTGTCAAGAAGGGCAAAGAAGCCACTTCTCTCCAGGAAAAACATCAGGGCCAGACTGATATTCTGCAAAAGGTACAGGGATTGGACTGCTGAGGACTGGGGTAAAGTCATTTTCTCTGATGAATCCCCTTTCAGATTGTTTGGGGCATCCGGAAAAAAGTTTGTCCGGAGAAGACAACGCTACCATCAGTCCTGTGTCATGCCAACAGTAAAGCATCCTGAGACCATTCATGTGTGGGGTTGCCTCTCAGCCAAGGGAGTGGGCCCACTCACAATTTTGCCTAAGAACACAGCCCTGAATAAAAAATGGTACCACATTCTCCGAGAGCAACTTCTCCCAACCATCCAGGAACAGATTGGTGATGAACAATGTATTTTCCAGCATGATGGAGCACCTTGCCATAAGGCAAAATGAATAACTAAGTGGCTTGGGGAACAAAACATCGATATTTTGGGTCCATGGCCAGGAAACTCCCCAGACCTTAATCCCATTGAGAACTTGTGGTCAATCCTCAAGAGGCGGGTGGACAAACTAAAACCCACAAATTGATTGTGCAAGAATGGGCTGCCATCAGTCAGGATGTGGCCCAGAAGTTAATTGACAGCATGCCAGGGCGGATTGCAGAGGTCTTGAAAAAGAAGGGTCAACACTGCAAATATTGACTCTTTGCATCAACTTCATGTAATTGTCAATAAAAGCCTTTGACACTTATGAAATGCTTATAATTATACTTCAGTATTCCATAGTAACATCTGACAAAAATATCTAAAGACACTGAAACAGCAAACTTTGTGGAAATTAATATTTGTATCATTCTCAAAACCTTTGGCCACGACTGCACACATATATATATATGGATGAGTGATGCCCAAATGGCATAAGCAAGATGCAGTAGATGGTATAGAGTACAGTATATACAGTATATCACAAAAGTGAGTACACCCCTTACATTTTTCTAAATATTTGAGTATATCTTTTCATGTGACAACACTGTTGAAATGACACTTTGCTACAATGTAAAGTAGTGAGTGTACAGCTTGTATAACATTTTCACTTAGGGGTGTACTCACTTTTGTTGCCAGTGGTTTAGACATTAATGGCTGTGTGTTTAGTTATTTTGAGGGGCAAATGTACACTGTTATACAAGCTACTCATTTTTGTGATGTACTGTACATATGAGATGAGAAATGTAGGGTATGTAAACATTATATAAAGTGGCATTGTTTTAGTGACTAGTGATACATTTATTACATCACATTTATCCATTATTAAAGTGGCTAGAGATTGAGTCAGTATGTTGGCAGCAACCACTCAATGTTAGTGATGACTGTTTAACAGTCTGATGGCCTTTAGATAGAAGCTGTTTTTCAGTCCCAGCTTTGATGCACCTGTACTGATCTTGCCTTCTGGATGATAGAGGGGTGAACAGGCAGTGGCTCGTGTGTGTGTGTGTGTGTGTGTGTGTGTGTGTGTGTGTGTGTGTGTGTGTGTGTGTGTGTGTGTGTGTGTGTGTGTGTGTGTGTGTGTGTGTGTGTGTGTGTGTGTGTGTGTGTGTGTGTGTGTGTGTGTGTGTGTGTGTGTGTGTGTGTGTGTGTGTGTGTGTGTGTGTGTGTGTGTGTGTGTGTGTGTGTGTGTATATGTGTGTGTGTGTGTCTGTCTGTATATGTGTGTCTGTCTGTCTGTCTGTCTGTCTGTCTGTCTGTCTGTCTGTCTGTCTGTCTGTCTGTCTGTCTGTCTGTGTGTCTGTCTGTCTGTCTGTCTGTCTGTCTGTCTGTCTGTCTGTCTGTCTGTCTGTCTGTCTGTCTGTCTGTCTGTATATGTGTGTGTCTGTCTGTCTGTCTGTCTGTCTGTCTGTCTGTATATGTGTGTGTCTGTCTGTCTGTCTGTCTGTCTGTCTGTGTGTCTGTCTGTCTGTCTGTCTGTCTGTCTGTCTGTCTGTCTGTCTGTCTGTCTGTCTGTCTGTCTGTGTGTCTGTCTGTCTGTCTGTCTGTCTGTCTGTCTGTCTGTCTGTCTGTCTGTCTGTCTGTATATGTGTGTGTCTGTCTGTCTGTCTGTCTGTCTGTCTGTCTGTCTGTATATGTGTGTGTCTGTCTGTCTGTCTGTCTGTCTGTCTGTCTGTATATGTGTGTGTCTGTCTGTCTGTCTGTCTGTCTGTCTGTGTGTCTGTCTGTCTGTCTGTATATGTGTGTGTCTGTCTGTCTGTCTGTCTGTCTGTCTGTCTGTCTGTCTGTCTGTATAGTTTTTTGTTTTTGACTCTTCTTGTTGACAGTAGTGCTGTTGTTTGTTGACAGTTGGTCAGTGGTGTGAGCCATACCACACCCACCCAGAAACACTGTATCACCATCTGCCTCCCACTGACAGGACCACATGTCACTTCAACCTCTCTGCTGTCAACCTCTCTGCTGTCAACCTCTCTGATGTCAACCTCTCTGCTGTCAACCACTCTGCTGTCAACCTCTCTGCTGTCAACCTCTCTGATGTCAACCTCTCTGCTGTCAACCTCTCTGCTGTCAACCTCTCTGCTGTCAACCTCTCTGATGTCAACCTCTCTGCTGTCAACCTCTCTGCTGTCAACCTCTCTGCTGTCAACCTCTCTGCTGTCAACCTCTCTGCTGTCAACCACTCTGCTGTCAACCTCTCTGATGTCAACCTCTCTGCTGTCAACCTCTCTGCTGTCAACCTCTCTGATGTCAACCTCTCTGCTGTCAACCTCTCTGCTGTCAACCTCTCTGCTGTCAACCTCTCTGCTGTCAACCTCTCTGCTGTCAACCACTCTGCTGTCAACCTCTCTGCTGTCAACCTCTCTGCTGTCAACCTCTCTGCTGTCAACCTCTCTGCTGTCAACCTCTCTGCTGTCAACCTCTCTGCTGTCAACCTCTCTGCTGTCAACCTCTCTGCTGTCAACCTCTCTGCTGTCAACCACTCTGCTGTCAACCTCTCTGATGTCAACCTCTCTGCTGTCAACCTCTCTGCTGTCAACCTCTCTGATGTCAACCACTCTGCTGTCAACCTCTCTGCTGTCAACCTCTCTGCTGTCAAACTCTCTGCTGTCAACCTCTCTGATGTCAACCACTCTGCTGTCAAACTCTCTGCTGTCAACCTCTCTGCTGTCAACCTCTCTGCTGTCAACCTCTCTGCTGTCAACCACTCTGCTGTCAACCTCTCTGCTGTCAACCTCTCTGCTGTCAACCTCTCTGCTGTCAACCTCTCTGCTGTCAACCTCTCTGCTGTCAACCTCTCTCTCAGACCCAGAAAAAAGAGTCTTCCTTCCTCCTCCACTCTCTCTCCCTCTCTCTCCATCCCTCTCTCACATCTCTCACCATCCCTCTCTTCCATCCCTCGCTCCCTGTCTCTCTCCAATCCCTCTCTACCCATCTCCCTGTTCTCATTCCATTTCCATATCCTCTCTCCCCATACGTTTCTCCCTCTCTCCCCATATCCTCCTTGCCCTTCCTTTTCTCATTCCATTTCCATATCCTTTCTCCCCAAACATCTCTCCATCTCTCCCCATCCATCTCTTCCATCCCTCTCTCCCTCTCTCTCTCTCTCTCTCTCTCTCTCTCTCTCTCTCTCTCTCTCTCTCTCTCTCTCGAATCC
>NW_026281950.1:0-8097 GCF_023373465.1 Oncorhynchus keta
GACGGTAGTAAAATATATAGTCACCAAAGGTAGTTCACTATACATGATGTAATTTTATACACAGAAAAGCCCATGGCTTTGCAATGTTGTTCTTCTCAGACCATTTTAAAAAGGTATATGATCACACAGGTAATAGATAATGTGTTATATTACTTGTGCTGCTGCATTGTTAGGTTGCTACCATGCTGTGTTGTCATGTTGTTGTTTTGATACCATGCTGTGTTGTCATGTTGTGTTGCTACCATGCTGTGTTGTCATGTTGTGGTGCGACCATGCTGTGTTGTCATGTTGTGTTGCTACCATGCTGTGTTGTCATGTTGTGTTGCTACCATGCTGTGTTGTCATGTTGTGCTGCTACCATGCTGTGTTGTCATGTTGTGTTGCTACCATGCTGTGTTGTCATGTTGTGTTGCTACCATGCTGTGTTGTCATGTTGTGTTGCTACCATGCTGTGTTGTCATGTTGTGCTGCTACCATGCTGTGTTGTCATGTTGTGTTGCTACCATGCTGTGTTGTCATGTTGTGTTGCTACCATGCTGTGTTGTCATGTTGTGTTGCTACCATGTTGTTGTCATGTTGTGTTGCTACCATGCTGTGTTGTCATGTTGTGTTGCTACCATGCTGTGTTGTCATGTTGTGTTGCTACTATGTTGTTGTCATGTTGCTACCATGTTGTTGTCATGTTGTGTTGCTACAATGCTGTGTTGTCATGTTGTGTTGCTACTATGTTGTTGTCATGTTGCTACCATGCTGTTGTCATGTTGTGCTGCTACCATGCTGTGTTGTCATGTTGTGTTGCTACTATGTTGTTGTCATGTTGCTACCATGTTGTTGACATGTTGTGTTGCTACTATGTTGTTGTCATGTTGCTACCATGTTGTTGACATGTTGTGTTGCTACCATGCTGTGTTGTCATGTCGTGTTGCTACCATGCTGTGTTGTCATGTTGTGCTGCTACCATGCTGTGTTGTCATGTTGTGCTGCTACCATGCTGTGTTGTCATGTTGTGCTGCTACCATGCTGTGTTGTCATGTTGTGTTGCTACCATGCTGTGTTGTCATGTTGTGTTGCTACCATGCTGTGTTGTCATGTTGTGTTGCTACCATGCTGTGTTGTCATGTTGTGTTGCTACCATGCTGTGTTGTCATGTTGTGTTGCTACAATGCTGTGTTGTCATGTTGTGTTGCTACAATATTGTGTTGTCATGTTGTGTTGCTACCATGTTGTGTTGTCATGTTGTGTTGCTACCATGTTGTTGTCATGTTGCTACCATGTTGTTGTCATGTTGTGTTGCTACAATGCTGTGTTGTCATGTTGTGTTGCTACAATGCTGTGTTGTCATGTTGTGTTACTACCATGCTGTGTTGTCATGTTGTGCTGCTACCATGCTGTGTTGTCATGTTGTGCTGCTACCATGCTGTGTTGTCATGTTGTGTTGCTACCATGCTGTGTTGTCATGTTGTGTTGCTACCATGCTGTGTTGTCATGTTGTGTTGCTACCATGCTGTGTTGTCATGTTGTGTTGCTACAATGCTGTGTTGTCATAATAATAAATAATAATATATGCCATTTAGCAGACGCTTTTATCCAAAGCGACTTACAGTCATGTGTGCATACATTCTACGTATGGGTGGTCAGGGATCCAACCCACTACCCTGGCGTTACAAGCACCATGCTCTACCAACTGATGTTGTGTTGCTACAATACTGTGTTGTCATGTTGTGTTGCTACCATGTTGTGTTGTCATGTTGTGTTGCTACCATGTTGTGTTGTCATGTTGTGTTGCTACCATGCTGTGTTGTCATGTTGTGTTGCTACAATGCTGTGTTGTCATGTTGTGTTACTACCATGCTGTGTTGTCATGTTGTGTTGCTACCATGTTGTTGTCATGTTGTGTTGCTACCATGTTGTTGTCATGTTATGTTGCTACCATGCTGTGTTGTCATGTTGTGTTGCTACCATGCTGTGTTGTCATGTTGTGTTGCTACCATGCTTTGTTGTCATGTTGTGTTGCTACCATGCTGTGTTGTCATGTTGTGTTGCTACCATGCGTTGTTGTCATGTTGGGTTGCTACCATGCTGTGTTGTCATGTTGTGTTGCTACCATGCTGTGTTGTCATGTTGTGTTGCTACCATGTTGTTGTCATGTTATGTTGCTACCATGCTTTGTTGTCATGTTGTGTTGCTACCATGCTGTGTTGTCATGTTGTGTTGCTACAATGCTGTGTTGTCATGTTGTGCTGCTACCATGTTGTTGTCATGTTGTGTTGCTACAATGCTGTGTTGTCATGTTGCCATAACCATTAAGGATAAATGCAAGAAACTGACCTTCGATCAGTGTCTGAGGGTGACGCCATCCTGTTTGTCCAGCAAGTAATACAACAGCACCACCTTCAGGACATCAGAGAGAACTGCATGGAGCACAAGGACTGGTGATACAGCAAGTAATACAACACCACCACCTTCAGGACATCAGAGAAAACTGCATGGAGCACAAGGACTGGTGATACAGAAAGTAATACAACAGCACCACCTTCAGGACATCAGAGAACTGCATGGAGCACAAGGACTGGTGATACAGAATGGGGAGAGATGTCAGCTTTTTGTCACAATCAGTCCTCGTTCTTCATCTCCCCTCGTCTTTATCTTTCTCCTTCATTGTCATAATAAGAACTAGCCAAGTTGTGAACTTAAAGGGATCTAAACATTAGTTTGGAATCTGTTAGAGCTGTCATGGTAAATCTGGAACCTAAATATGACTGTAATTAATTTGAATTAATAGTAAAATGTCTGTTTTTAAACAACAACAAAAAAGTGTACTTGAAATGTGTTTCTTAGATTGAATAACATAATATTTGTTTATCCACAATGATTCCATTGTGTTTCTCCAAACAGGAAGCAGAACCTGTTGTAGAGGCCATGTTGTTGTCATGACCTGTTGTAGATACCATGCGTCACACACACACACACACACACACACACACACACACACACACACACACACACACACACACACACACACACACACACACACACACACACACACACACACACACACACACACACACACACACACTGTATACACGCATGCAAACAAACACACACACACACACACACACAGACACACACACAGTATACACACACAATATATACACACACACAACATACACACACACACACACACACACACACAGGCATACACACACACTGTATATACACACACACAGACACATTCTGTATATACACACACACACAGACACATTCTGTATATACACACACACACATACAGACACACACACACATACCCTATATACACACACACACACACTGTATATAACACACATGTTGTATACACACACACACACACACACACACACACACACACACACACACACACACACACACACACACACACACACACACACACACACACTGTATATAACACACATGTTGTATACACACACACACACACACCACACACACACACACACACACACACACACACACACACTGTATATATACACACACACACACATACTGTATATACACACACACACACTGTATACACACACACACACACACACACACACACACACACACACACACACACACACACACACACACACACTGTATAGACACACATATACTGTATATACACACATACACACATACACACATACAGATACTGTATACACACACACACACACACACACACACACATGGATGCCAGCACGGAGCCATGTTCCTTTCCAGATACCACGCTTGTCAGGTTTATTTTCATGCTTTTTAATCTCCTAAAACGGTTTGGTCCGAGTCCTGCAGCTGTTGTACATTACCGTGCCCTCCAAGACTTAACCAGAGTCAGACAGTCTCCGCTGGGAAGACATCGTATCTAGCTGGGGGGTTTTCTTTCCAAGCAATTAGGAGGACTACATTTTGTGTAACATCAATGACAGGGAGCTTTGCAGTTTCCTGGATAGAGACAAGCCTGCTGAGATGCCAGAGTGCAGGGGTCTCAGTTAGAACACACACGCACACACACACACACACACACACACACACACACACACACACACACACACACACACACACACACACACACACACACACACACACACACAGTTGCGCACACACACCCATACATCTGTGTACACACACACTGACACACAAACAAACAAAAACACACACACACTCTTAAGGTTGCACACACACACACTCGCCACAGCAGATGGTTTAAATCTTTCGGCCCTGATCAGCTCATTAGACCAATAAATAAATAGCATGACTCATCACGCTGAGATGAAACAGAGGCTGCAGCGTTACCATGGAGTTACCATGGAGTTACCATGGAGTTACCATGGAGCTGCGGATGCGATCAACAGTTTCACCCGTTATTTGTCCAATTTGCCCAAATTAAGGAAAGGGCCAGGGAGCTGATTGGATGAGGGAGCTTTTACGTAAAATGTGGAGTGGAGATATTCATGGGAATTATATGATATTCTAAAATCTAAACGTTCTGTTATAACAGATGTCCCAGAGGTCTGGGTGAGATATCTGGGGGCGGCAGGTAGCCTAGTGGTTAGAGCGTAGAGGCGACAGGTAGCCTAATGGTTAGTGGTTAGAGCGGCTGGTAGCCTAATGGTTAGAGGCGGCAGGTAGCCTAGTGATTAGAGGAGGCAGGTAGCCACCTAGTGGTTAGAGCGGCAGGTAGCCTTGTGGTTAGAGCGGCAGGTCGCCTAGTGGTTAGAGGAGGCAGGTAGCCTAGTGGTTAGAGGAGGCAGTTAGCCTAGTGGTTAGAGGAGGCAGGTAGCCTAGTGGTTAGAGGAGGCAGGTAGCCTAGTGGTTAGAGGAGACAGGTAGCCACCTAGTGGTTAGAGCGGCAGGTAGCCTAGTGGTTAGAGGTGGCAGGTAGCCTAGTGGTTAGAGGCGGCAGGTAGCCTAGTGGTTAGAGGTGGCAGGTAGCCTAGTGGTTAGAGGCGGCAGGTAGCCTAGTGGTTAGAGCGGCAGGTAGCCTAGTGGTTAGAGGAGGCAGGTAGCCTAGTGGTTAGAGGCGGCAGGTAGCCTAGTGGTTGGAGCGGCAGGTAGCCTAGTGGTTAGAGGATGCAGGTAGCCTAGTGGTTAGAGGAGGCAGGTAGCCTAGTGGTTAGAGCGGCAGGTAGCCTAGTGGTTAGAGGAGGCAGGTAGCCTAATGGTTAGAGTGGCAGGTAGCCTAGTAGTTAGAGGAGGCAGGTAGCCTAGTGGTTAGAGCGTAGGGGCGGCAGGTAGCCTAGTGGTTAGAGCGTAGGGGCGGCAGGTAGCCTAGTGGTTAGAGCATAGGGGCGGCAGGTAGCCTAGTGGTTAGAGCATAGGGGCGGCAGTTAGCCTAGTGGTTAGAGCGTAGAGGGGGCAGGTAGCCTAGTGGTTGGAGCGTAGGGATGGCAGGTAGCCTAGTGGTTAGAGCGTAGGGGCGGCAGGTACCTAGTTGTTAGAGCGTAGGGGCGGCAGGTAGCCTAGTGGTTAGAGCGTAGAGGGGGCAGGTAGCCTAGTGGTTAGAGTGTAGAGGCGGCAGGTAGCCTAGTGGTTAGAGCGTAGAGGCGGCAGGTAGCCTAGTGGTTAGAGCGTAGAGGCGGCAGGTAGCCTAGTGGTTAGCGCAGATGCGGCAGGTAGCCTAGTGGTTAGAGCGAGAGGCGGCAGGTAGCCTAGTGGTTAGAGCGTAGAGGCGGCAGGTAGCCTAGTGGTTAGAGCGTAGAGGCGGCAGGTAGCCTAGTGGTTAGAGCGTAGAGGCGGCAGGTAGCCTAGTGGTTAGAGCGTAGAGGCGGCAGGTAGCCTAGTGGTTAGAGCGTAGAGGCGGCATGTAGCCTATTGGTTAGAGCGTAGAGGTGGCAGGTAGCCTAGTGGTTAGAGCGTAGAGGCGGCAGGTAGCCTAGTGGTTAGAGCGTAGAGGCTGCAGGTAGCCTAGTGGTTAGAGCGTAGAGGCAGCAGGTAGCCTAGTGGTTAGAGCGTAGAGGCGGCAGGTAGCCTTGTGGTTAGAGTGTAGAGGTGGCAGGTAGCCTAATGGTTAGAGCGTAGAGGCGGCAGGTAGCCTTGTGGTTAGAGCGTAGAGGCAGCAGGTAGCCTAATGGTTAGAGTGTAGAGGCAGCAGGTAGCCTAGTGGTTAGAGTGTTGGACCAGTAACCAAAAGTTTGCTAGATCAAATCCCCGAGCTGACAAGGTAAAAAGCTGTTGTTCTGCCCCTGAACAGTTAACCCACTGTTCCTAGACCAGTTAACCCACTGTTCCTAGACCAGTTAACCCACTGTTCCTAGACCAGTTAACCCACTGTTACTAGGCCAGTTAACCCACTGTTCCTAGACCAGTTAACCCACTGTTCCTAGACCAGTTAACCCACTGTTCCTAGACCAGTTAACCCACTGTTCCTAGACCAGTTAACCCACTGTTCCTAGACCAGTTAACCCACTGTTCCTAGACCAGTTAACCCACTGTTCCTAGACCAGTTAACCCACTGTTCCTAGACCAGTTAACCCACTGTTCCTAGACCAGTTAACCCACTGTTCCTAGACCAGTTAACCCACTGTTGCTAGACCAGTTAACGCACTGTTCCAAGACCAGTTAACCCACTGTTCCTAGACCAGTTAACCCCACTGTTCCTAGACCAGTTAACCTACTGTTCCTAGACCAGTTAACCCACTGTTCCTAGACCAGTTAACCCACTGTTCTTAGACCAGTTAACCCATTGTTCCTAGACCAGTTAACCCACTGTTCCTAGACCAGTTAACCCACTGTTCCTAGACCAGTTAACCCACTGTTCCTCGGCCAGTTAACCCACTGTTCCTAGACCAGTTAACCCACTGTTCCTAGACCAGTTAACCCACTGTTCCTAGACCAGTTAACCCACTGTTCCTAGACCAGTTAACCCACTGTTCCTAGACTAGTTAACCCACTGTTCTTAGACCAGCTAACCCACTGTTCCTAGACCAGTTAACCCACTGTTCCTAGACCAGTTAACCCACGGTTCCTACACCATCATTGAAAATAAGTACTTGTTCTTAACTGACTTGCCTGGTTAAATAATAAAAATATATTCAACCTAAGACGGTTTCTCTGCTTTTGATGTGACCATAGTGAGGTGGTTCTGTTGATGTAACCATAGTGACCATAGTGAGGTGGTTCTGTTGATGTAACCATAGTGACCATAGTGAGGTGGTTCTGTTGATGTAACCATAGTGACCATAGTGAGGTGGTTCTGTTGATGTAACCATAGTGACCATAGTGAGGTGGTTCTGTTGATGTAACCATAGTGACCATAGTGAGGTGGTTCTGTTGATGTAACCATAGTGACCATAGTGAGGTGGTTCTGTTGATGTAACCATAGTGACCATAGTGAGGTGGTTCTGTTGATGTGAACATAGTGAGGTGGTTCTGTTGATGTAACCATAGTGAGGTGGTTCTGTTGATGTGACCATAGTGAGATGGTTCTGTTGATGTGACCATAGTGAGGTGGTTCTGTTGATGTGACCATTGTGAGTTGGTTCTGTTGATGTGACCATAGTGAGGTGGTTCTGTTGATGTGACCATAGTGAGATGGTTCTGTTGATGTGACCATAGTGACCATAGTGAGATGGTTATGCTGATGTGACCATAGTGAGGTGGTTCTGTTGATGTAACCATAGTGACCATAGTGAGGTGGTTCTGGCCCTTGCGTATATTAGAGAAAGGCATTTTCCTGTGTTTTTGTACAGTGATCGTGTACAAGGCCAGTCCTGTACGGCCGTAGATTAGCCCCTCACCCTTACATAAATCTGAGGTAACTGTAGATGTGTGTGTTCTTGCAATTGTGTGTGTGTGGGCGGGAGGGGGTGCCTTGTAAGTGTGCCTTGTATTCTAAATAAATCACTGACAGTGTCACCCCCAAACCATCCCACCTCCTCTTCATGCTTCACGGTGGGAACCACACATGCAGGGTATAATCCGTTCACCTGCTCTGCGTCTCACAAAGACACAGCAGTTGGAACCAAAAATCTCAAATGCCAGAGTGTGCATAGCTGTCATCAAGGAAAAGGGTGGCTACTTTGAAGAATCTTAAATATACATTTAATTTAGATTTTTCAACACTTTTTT
>NW_026281951.1:0-18151 GCF_023373465.1 Oncorhynchus keta
ATTAGATGCCAGATGGTGTATGAATAGAATAGAAGGAGGGCTCTACATTAGATGCCAGATGGTGTATGAATAGAATAGAAGGAGGGCTCTGCATTAGATGCCAGATGGTATATGAATAGAATAGAAGGATGGCTCTACATTAGATGCCAGATGGTGTTTGAATAGAATAAAAGGATAGCTCTACATTAGATGCCAGATGGTGTATGAATAGGGGGATGGCTCTACATTAGATGCCAGATGGTGTATGAATAGGAGGATGGCTCTACAATAGATGCCAGATGTTGTGTGAATAGGAGGATGGCTCTACCTTAGATGCCAGATGGTGTATGAATAGGGGGATGGCTCTACATTAGATGCCAGATGGTGTATGAATAGGGGGATGGCTCTACATTAGATGCCAGATGGTGTATGAATAGGGGGATGGCTCTACATTAGATGCCAGATGGTGTATGAATAGGGGATGGCTCTACATTAGATGCCAGATGGTGTATGAATAGGGGATGGCTCTACATTAGATGCCAGATGGTGTATGAATAGGGGATGGCTCTACATTAGATGCCAGATGGTGTATGAATAGGGGATGGCTCTACATTAGATGCCAGATGGTGTATGAATAGGGGATGACTCTACATTAGATGCCAGATGGTGTATGAATAGGGGATGACTCTACATTAGATGCCAGATGGTGTATGAATAGGGGATGACTCTACATTAGATGCCAGATGGTGTATGAATAGGGGATGGCTCTACATTAGATGCCAGATGGTGTATGAATAGGGGGATGACTCTACATTAGATGCCAGATGGTGTATGAATAGGGGATGGCTCTACATTAGATGCCAGATGGTGTATGAATAGGGGGATGGCTCTACATTAGATGCCAGATGGTGTATGAATAGGGGATGGCTCTACATTAGATGCCAGATGGTGTATGAATAGGGGATGACTCTACATTAGATGCCAGATGGTGTATGAATAGGGGGATGACTCTACATTAGATGCCAGATGGTGTATGAATAGGGGATGGCTCTACATTAGATGCCAGATGGTGTATGAATAGGGGATGGCTCTACATTAGATGCCAGATGGTGTATGAATAGGGGATGGCTCTACATTAGATGCCAGATGGTGTATGAATAGGGGGATGGCTCTACATTAGATGCCAGATGGTGTATGAATAGGGGATGACTCTACATTAGATGCCAGATGGTGTATGAATAGGGGATGGCTCTACATTAGATGCCAGATGGTGTATGAATAGAGGATGACTCTACATTAGATGCCAGATGGTGTATGAATAGGGGGATGGCTCTACATTAGATGCCAGATGGTGTATGAATAGGGGATGGCTCTACATTAGATGCCAGATGGTGTATGAATAGGGGATGGCTCTACATTAGATGCCAGATGGTGTATGAATAGGGGATGGCTCTACATTAGATGCCAGATGGTGTATGAATAGGGGATGACTCTACATTAGATGCCAGATGGTGTATGAATAGGGGGATGGCTCTACGATAGATGCCAGATGGTGTATGAATAGAGAGGGATGGCTCATTAGATGCCAGATGGTGTATGAATAGAGGGGATGGCTCTACATTAGATGCCAGATGGTGTATGAATAGGGGATGGCTCTACATTAGATGCCAGATGGTGTATGAATAGGGGATGACTCATTAGATGCCAGATGGTATGAATAGGGGATGACTCTACATTAGATGCCAGATGGTGTATGAATAGGGGATGGCTCTACATTAGATGCCAGATGGTGTATGAATAGGGGATGCTCTACATTAGATGCCAGATGGTGTATGAATAGGGGATGGCTCTACATTAGATGCCAGATGGTGTATGAATAGGGGATGGCTCTACGATTAGATGCCAGATGGTGTATGAATAGGGGATGGCTCTACATTAGATGCCAGATGGTGGTATGAATAGGGGATGGCCTCATTATAGATGCCAGATGGTGTATGAATAGGGGATGGCTCTACATTAGATGCCAGATGGTGTATGAATAGGGGGATGGCTCTACATTAGATGCCAGATGGTGTATGAATAGGGGGATGACTCTACATTAGATGCCAGATGGTGTATGAATAGGGGACGACTCTACATTAGATGCCAGATGGTGTATGAATAGGGATGACTCTACATTAGATGCCAGATGGTGTATGAATAGGGGGATGGCTCTACATTAGATGCCAGATGGTGTATGAATAGGGGGATGGCTCTACATTAGATGCCAGATGGTGTATGAATAGGGGATGGCTCTACATTAGATGCCAGATGGTGTATGAATAGAGGATGACTCTACATTAGATGCCAGATGGTGTATGAATAGGGGATGGCTCTACATTAGATGCCAGATGGTATGAATAGGGGATGACTCTCATTAGATGCCAGATGGTGTATGAATAGGGATGATGGCCAGATGGTGTATGAATAGGGGATGACTCTACATTAGATGCCAGATGGTGTATGAATAGGGATGGCTCTAATAGATGCCAGATGGTGTATGAATAGGGGATGACTCTACATTAGATGCCAGATGGTGTATGAATAGGGGATGGAATATGAGATGGTGTATGAGGGGGATGACTCTGCATTAGATGCCAGATGGTGTATGAATAGGATGGCTCTACATTAGAGCCAGATGGTGTATGAATAGTGGGGGATGGCTCCACATTAGATGCCAGATGGTGTATGAATAGGGGGATGGCTCTACCTTAGATGCCAGATGGTGTATGAATAGGGGATAGCATTAGATGCCAGATGGTGTATGAATAGGGGGATGACTCTACATTAGATGCCAGATGGTGTATGAATAGGGGATGACTCTACATTAGATGCCAGATGGTGTATGAATAGGGGATGACTCTACAATAGATGCCAGATGGTGTATGAATAGGAGGGATGACTCTACATTAGATGCCAGATGGTGTATGAATGGGGATGGCTCTCATTAGATGCCAGATGGTGTATGAATAGAGGATACCATTAGATGCCAGATGGTGTATGAATAGGGGATGGCTCTACATTAGATGCCAGATGGTGTATGAATAGGGGATGGCTCTACATTAGATGCCAGATGGTGTATGAATAGGGGATGGCTCTACATTAGATGCCAGATGGTGTATGAATAGGGGGATGACTCTACATTAGATGCCAGATGGTGTATGAATAGGGGATGGCTCTACATTAGATGCCAGATGGTGTATGAATAGGGGATGACTCTACATTAGATGCCAGATGGTGTATGAATAGGGGATGGCTCTACATTAGATGCCAGATGGTGTATGAATAGGGGATGACTCTACATTAGATGCCAGATGGTGTATGAATAGGGATGGCTCTACATTAGATGCCAGATGGTGTATGAATAGGAGGATGGCTCTACATTAGATGCCCAGATGGTGTATGAATAGGGGATGGCTCTACATTAGATGCCAGATGGTGTATGAATAGGGGATGACTCTACATTAGATGCCAGATGGTGTATGAATAGGGATGACTCTACATTAGATGCCAGATGGTGTATGTAGGGATGACTCTACATTAGATGCCAGATGGTGTATGGGATGGCTCTACATTAGATGCCAGATGGTGTATGAATAGGGGGATGACTCTACATTAGATGCCAGATGGTGTATGAATAGGGGGATGGCTCTACATTAGATGCCAGATGGTGTATGAATAGGGGGGATGACTCTACATTAGATGCCAGATGGTGTATGAATGGATGGCTCTACATTAGATGCCAGATGGTGTATGAATAGGGGGATGACTCTACATTAGATGCCAGATGGTGTATGAATAGGGGATGACTCTACATTAGATGCCAGATGGTGTATGAATAGGGGATGGCTCTACATTAGATGCCAGATGGTGTATGAATAGGGGGATGGCTCCACATTAGATGCCAGATGGTGTATGAATAGGGGATGGCTCTACATTAGATGCCAGATGGTGTATGAATAGGGGGATGGCTCTACATTAGATGCCAGATGGTGTATGAATAGGGGATGACTCTACATTAGATGCCAGATGGTGTATGAATAGGGGGATGGCTCTACATTAGATGCCATTAGATGACTCTACATTGCCAGATGGTGTATGAATAGGGGATGACTCTACATTAGATGCCAGATGGTGTATGAATAGGGGATGGCTCTACATTAGATGCCAGATGGTGTATGAATAGGGGATGGCTCTACATTAGATGCCAGATGGTGTATGAATAGGGGGATGGCTCTACATTAGATGCCAGATGGTGTATGAATAGGGGATGACTCTACATTAGATGCCAGATGGTGTATGAATAGGGGGATGGCTCTACATTAGATGCCAGATGGTGTATGAATAGGGGGATGGCTCTACATTAGATGCCAGATGGTGTATGAATAGGGGGATGCTCTACATTAGATGCCAGATGGTGTATGAATAGGGGATGACTCTAAGCATTAGATGCCAGATGGTGTATGAATAGGGGGATGACTCTACATTAGATGCCAGATGGTGTATGAATAGGGGGATGACTCTACATTAGATGCCAGATGGTGTATGAATAGGGGGATGGCTCTACATTAGATGCCAGATGGTGTATGAATAGGGGGATGGCTCTACATTAGATGCCAGATGGTGTATGAATAGGGGGATGGCTCTACATTAGATGCCAGATGGTGTATGAATAGGGGGATGGCTCTACATTAGATGCCAGATGGTGTATGAATAGGGGGATGGCTCTACATTAGATGCCAGATGGTGTATGAATAGGGGGATGGCTCTACATTAGATGCCAGATGGTGTATGAATAGGGGGATGACTCTACATTAGATGCCAGATGGTGTATGAATAGGGGGATGGCTCTACATTAGATGCCAGATGGTGTATGAATAGGGGATGACACTACATTAGATGCCAGATGGTGTATGAATAGGGGATGGCTCTACATTAGATGCCAGATGGTGTATGAATAGGGGGATGACTCTACATTAGATGCCAGATGGTGTATGAATAGGGGATGGCTCTACATTAGATGCCAGATGGTGTATGAATAGGAGGATGGCTCTATATTAGATGCCAGATGGTGTATGAATAGGGGATGACTCTACATTAGATGCCAGATGGTGTATGAATAGGGGGATGACTCTACATTAGATGCCAGATGTGTGTAGGGATGGCTCTACATTAGATGCCAGATGGTGTATGAATAGGGGATGGCTCTACATTAGATGCCAGATGGTGTATGAATAGGGGGATGACTCTACATTAGATGCCAGATGGTGTATGAATAGGGGGATGACTCTACATTAGATGCCAGATGGTGTATGAATAGGGGATGACTCTACATTAGATGCCAGATGGTGTATGAATAGGGGATGGCTCTACATTAGATGCCAGATGGTGTATGAATAGGGGATGACTCTACATTAGATGCCAGATGGTGTATGAATAGGGGATGGCTCTACATTAGATGCCAGATGGTGTATGAATAGGGGATGGACTCTACATTAGATGCCAGATGGTGTATGAATAGGGGGATGGCTCTACATTAGATGCCAGATGGTGTATGAATAGGGGGATGGCTCTACATTAGATGCCAGATGGTGTATGAATAGGGGATGGCTCTACATTAGATGCCAGATGGTGTATGAATAGGGATGACTCTACATTAGATGCCAGATGGTGTATGAATAGGGGGATGGCTCTACATTAGATGCCAGATGGTGTATGAATAGGGGATGGCTCTACATTAGATGCCAGATGGTGTATGAATAGGGGGATGACTCTACATTAGATGCCAGATGGTGTATGAATAGGGGGATGACTCTACATTAGATGCCAGATGGTGTATGAATAGGGGATGGCTCTACATTAGATGCCAGATGGTGTATGAATAGGGGGATGACTCTACATTAGATGCCAGATGGTGTATGAATAGGGGATGGCTCTACATTAGATGCCAGATGGTGTATGAATAGGGGATGGCTCTACATTAGATGCCAGATGGTATGAATAGGGGATGACTCTACATTAGATGCCAGATGGTGTATGAATAGGGGATGACTCTACATTAGATGCCAGATGGTGTATGAATAGGGGGGATGGCTCTACATTAGATGCCAGATGGTGTATGAATAGGGGATGACTCTACATTAGATGCCAGATGGTGTATGAATAGGGGATGGCTCTACATTAGATGCCAGATGGTGTATGAATAGGGGATGACTCTACATTAGATGCCAGATGGTGTATGAATAGGGGGATGGCTCTACATTAGATGCCAGATGGTGTATGAATAGGGGATGGCTCTACATTAGATGCCAGATGGTGTATGAATAGGGGATGGCTCTACATTAGATGCCAGATGGTGTATGAATAGGGGGATGACTCTACATTAGATGCCAGATGGTGTATGAATAAGGGGGGCTCTACATTAGATGCCAGATGGTGTATGAATAGGGATGGCTCTACATTAGATGCCAGATGGTGTATGAATAGGGGGATGACTCTACATTAGATGCCAGATGGTGTATGAATAGGGGGATGACTCTACATTAGATGCCAGATGGTGTATGAATAGGGGATGACTCTACATTAGATGCCAGATGGTGTATGAATAGGGATGGCTCTACATTAGATGCCAGATGGTGTATGAATAGGGGGATGACTCTACATTAGATGCCAGATGGTGTATGAATAGGGGATGCTCTACATTAGATGCCAGGTGTATGAATAGGGGGATGGCTCTACATTAGATGCCAGATGGTGTATGAATAGGGGATGACTCTACATTAGATGCCAGATGGTGTATGAATAGGGGGATGACTCTACATTAGATGCCCAGATGGTGTATGAATAGGGGATGACTCATTAGATGCCAGATGGTGTATGAATAGGGGGGATGCTCTATTAGATGCCAGATGTGTATGAATAGGGGATGACTCTACATTAGATGCCAGATGGTGTATGAATAGGGGATGGCTCTACATTAGATGATGGTGTATGAATAGGGGATGATGTGCAGATGGTATGAATAGGGGATGACTCTACATTAGATGCCAGATGGTGTATGAATAGGGGGATGGCTCTACATTAGATGCCAGATGGTGTATGAATAGGGGATGGCTCTACATTAGATGCAGATGGTATGAATAGGGGATGACTCTACATTAAGATGCCAGATGGTGTATGAATAGGGGATGGCTCTACATTAGATGCCAGATGGTGTAATGAATAGGGGGATGACTCTACAATATGGTGGAATAGGGGGACTCTACATTAGATGCCAGATGGTGTATGAATAGGGGGATGGCTCTCATTAGATGCCAGATGGTGTATGAATAGGGGGATGCCAGATGGTGTATGAATAGGGGATGACTCTCATTAGATGCCATTAGATGCCAGATGGTGTATGAATAGGGATGGCTCTACATTAGATGCCAGATGGTGTATGAATAGGGGGATGGGCTCTACATTAGATGCCAGATGGTGTATGAATAGGGGATGACTCTACATTAGATGCCAGATGGTGTATGAATAGGGGGATGGCTCTACATTAGATGCCAGATGGTGTATGAATAGGGGATGGCTCTACATTAGATGCCAGATGGTATGAATAGGGGATGGCCAGATGGTGTATGAATAGGGGATGACTCTACATTAGATGCCAGATGGTGTATGAATAGGGGATGACTCTACATTAGATGCCAGATGGTGTATGAATAGGGGGATGACTCTACATTAGATGCCAGATGGTGTATGAATAGAGGGGATGACTCTACATTAGATGCCAGATGGTGTATGAATAGGGGATGGCTCTACATTAGATGCCAGATGGTGTATGAATAGGGGATGACTCTACATTAGATGCCAGATGGTGTATGAATAGGATGACTCTACATTAGATGCCAGATGGTGTATGAATAGGATGACTCTACATTAGATGCCAGATGGTGTATGAATAGGGGGATGACTCTACATTAGATGCCAGATGGTGTATGAATAGGGGATGACTCTACATTAGATGCCAGATGGTGTATGAATAGGGGATGGCTCTACATTAGATGCCAGATGGTGTATGAATAGGGGGATGACTCTACATTAGATGCCAGATGGTGTATGAATAGGGGATGACTCTACATTAGATGCCAGATGGTGTATGAATAGGGGGATGACTCTAAATTAGATGCCAGATGGTGTATGAATAGGGGATGGCTCTACATTAGATGCCAGATGGTGTATGAATAGGGGATGACTCTACATTAGATGCCAGATGGTGTATGAATAGGGGGATGACTCTACATTAGATGCCAGATGGTGTATGAATAGGGGATGGCTCTACATTAGATGCCAGATGGTGTATGAATAGGGGATGACTCTACATTAGATGCCAGATGGTGTATGAATAGGGGATGGCTCTACATTAGATGCCAGATGGTGTATGAATAGGGGGATGGCTCTACATTAGATGCCAGATGGTGTATGAATAGGGGGATGACTCTACATTAGATGCCAGATGGTGTATGAATAGGGGGATGACTCTACATTAGATGCCAGATGGTGTATGAATAGGGGGATGGCTCTACATTAGATGCCAGATGGTGTATGAATAGGGGGATGGCTCTACATTAGATGCCAGATGGTGTATGAATAGGGGGATGACTCTACATTAGATGCCAGATGGTGTATGAATAGGGGGATGACTCTACATTAGATGCCAGATGGTGTATGAATAGGGGGATGGCTCTACATTAGATGCCAGATGGTGTATGAATAGGGGATGACTCTACATTAGATGCCAGATGGTGTATGAATAGGGGATGACTCTACATTAGATGCCAGATGGTGTATGAATAGGGGATGGCTCTACATTAGATGCCAGATGGTGTATGAATAGGGGATGACTCTACATTAGATGCCAGATGGTGTATGAATAGGGGATGACTCTACATTAGATGCCAGATGGTGTATGAATAGGGGATGACTCTACATTAGATGCCAGATGGTGTATGAATAGGGATGACTCTACATTAGATGCCAGATGGTGTATGAATAGGGGATGACTCTACATTAGATGCCAGATGGTGTATGAATAGGGGATGACTCTACATTAGATGCCAGATGGTGTATGAATAGGGGATGGCTCTACATTAGATGCCAGATGGTGTATGAATAGGGGGATGGCTCTACATTAGATGCCAGATGGTGTATGAATAGGGGGATGACTCTACATTAGATGCCAGATGGTGTATGAATAGGGGATGACTCTACATTAGATGCCAGATGGTGTATGAATAGGGGATGGCTCTACATTAGATGCCAGATGGTGTATGAATAGGGGGATGGCTCTACATTAGATGCCAGATGGTGTATGAATAGGGGGATGACTCTACATTAGATGCCAGATGGTATGAATAGGGGATGACTCTACATTAGATGCCAGATGGTGTATGAATAGGGGGATGACTCTACATTAGATGCCAGATGGTGTATGAATAGGGGATGACTCTACATTAGATGCCAGATGGTGTATGAATAGGGGATGACTCTACATTAGATGCCAGATGGTGTATGAATAGGGGGATGGCTCTACATTAGATGCCAGATGGTGTATGAATAGGGGGATGACTCTACATTAGATGCCAGATGGTGTATGAATAGGGGATGACTCTACATTAGATGCCAGATGGTGTATGAATAGGGGGATGGCTCTACATTAGATGCCAGATGGTGTATGAATAGGGGATGACTCTACATTAGATGCCAGATGGTGTATGAATAGGGGATGACTCTACATTAGATGCCAGATGGTGTATGAATAGGGGATGGCTCTACATTAGATGCCAGATGGTGTATGAATAGGGGGATGGCTCTACATTAGATGCCAGATGGTGTATGAATAGGGGGATGGCTCTACATTAGATGCCAGATGGTGTATGAATAGGAGGATGGCTCTACATTAGATGCCAGATGGTGTATGAATAGGGGGATGACTCTACATTAGATGCCAGATGGTGTATGAATAGGGGGATGGCTCTACATTAGATGCCAGATGGTGTATGAATAGGGGGATGGCTCTACATTAGATGCCAGATGGTGTATGAATAGGGGGATGACTCTACATTAGATGCCAGATGGTGTATGAATAGGGGGATGACTCTACATTAGATGCCAGATGGTGTATGAATAGGGGAATGGCTCTACATTAGATGCCAGATGGTGTATGAATAGGGGGATGGCTCTACATTAGATGCCAGATGGTGTATGAATAGGGGGATGGCTCTACATTAGATGCCAGATGGTGTATGAATAGGGGGATGACTCTACATTAGATGCCAGATGGCGTATGAATAGGGGGATGACTCTACATTAGATGCCAGATGGTGTATGAATAGGGGGATGGCTCTACATTAGATGCCAGATGGTGTATGAATAGGGGGGGATGGCTCTACATTAGATGCCAGATGGTGTATGAATAGGGGGATGACTCTACATTAGATGCCAGATGGTGTATGAATAGGGGATGACTCTACATTAGATGCCAGATGGTGTATGAATAGGGGATGACTCTACATTAGATGGTAGATGGTGTATGAATAGAGGGATGACTCTACATTAGATGCCAGATGGTGTATGAATAGGGGGATGACTCTACATTAGATGCCAGATGGTGTATGAATAGGGGATGACTCTACATTAGATGCCAGATGGTGTATGAATAGGGGATGGCTCTACATTAGATGCCAGATGGTGTATGAATAGGGGATGACTCTACATTGGGTAGATGGTGTATGAATAGGATGACTCTACATTAGATGCCAGATGGTGTATGAATAGGGGGATGACTCTACATTAGATGCCAGATGGTGTATGAATAGGGATGACTCTACATTAGATGCCAGATGGTGTATGAATAGGGGATGGCTCTACATTAGATGCCAGATGGTGTATGAATAGGGGGATGGCTCTACATTAGATGCCAGATGGTGTATGAATAGGGGGGATGACTCTACATTAGATGCCAGATGGTGTATGAATAGGGGGATGACTCTCATTAGATCCAGATGGCGTAGCAGTCGGACGTGTGTTTTGTCTTGTCCCGTCCTGTCTAGTGTAAATATAGTTTTCTCTTCGTTTTTTTCTGTATATATTTCGTACATATTTTAATCTCACTTTCAAACTAGAGCTGAATATACTCTCCTGCAACCGCATCACCCAATGTGGTACGGATCCGCTTTTCTATACTTTACTTTAGAACCGGAACCACCATCAGAAGCTAGCCAGCTAACTAGCTACTAGCTCATACTCAGTTAGCCATTGCTAGCGGTCTTCTAAGCTAACTAGAACACCAGCGACATCAACCCAGAGCATATCAGACTGCTCTTTCTCTACCACATCTCCGGATTCCTACCGCAAGCTCTGAACCTTTACACCGGATCATCGCAATTAGCTAGCTGCAATTCCGAGTGGCTACTCCTGGCCAACGTCGCTGGCCCAAAACAAGCTACAGTTAGCCTTGAGCTAAGCCCACCTCCCGACTAGCCGAAGAGGCCCAACGATACCTCTTTCGCCAATTGGCCTGGACCCTTTACTGCCGACACGGAGCGCCGCCGATCCATCACGACTGGTCCGCCGACATAATCGTCCGAGGTGGTTTCAACAGGCTTTTTCGTTGCGACATCGCCAAAGATCCATCTGCTGGCCAAGGCCCCGAGCTTTCTGAAACGCTGTGTCTCCAGCTCACCCAGCGTACTAGAGCTCCTGTAGCATACTCCTGGGCTACAATTACCCGGGCCTGACCGGTCTGTCGATGTCACCGCAAGAAGAGGAATAAACAGACTCACCCCATCGCGACGTCCCCCAAAGCAGTTAGCTCTCTAGCCCTCGCTATCTCCCCTACTTGCTAATTCGGCCTGCTAACGGCTAGCTTGTCTAGCCCGGGCCTACGAACTGTTAGCTTGTTAGCACAGGCCTGCTAACCATCTGACTCACCTCATCCCAAACACTTCTGAACCCATTTACTTTCCATCTCTTTGATTTTTATTTGTTTATACCTTCCGGAAACCTGCCTCACCCACTGTGATACGGATTCGCTATCACTTTTAATTTTTATTTTATTTTTATGACACACTCAAGAACCTCCAGACGCTAACCAGCTAACTAGCTACAAGCTATTTAGTCATTGTTTTTTTTTTTTTTAAACCTGGATAACACTCGCCAGCCCAGCTTCCCTGCCCATCCACCGCTGCCCCCTGGACACTGATCTCTTGGCTACATAGCTGACGCACGCTGACTGTCCATTAATCACGGTACCCCATTCTGCTTGTTTGTTTATCTGTCGGCCCAGTTGCCTAGTCAACGCCATTTTACCTGCTGTTTGTTGTGCTAGCTGATTAGCCTCGCCTACTGTTTTTAGCTAGCTTTCCCAATTCAACACCTGTGATTACTGTATGCCTCGCTGTATGTCTCTCCCAAATGTCAATATGCCTTGTATACTGTTGTTCAGGTTAGTTATCATTGTTTTAGTTCACAATGGAGCCCCTAGATCCACTCTGCTTACCCCTGTTACCTCCTTTGTCCCACCCCCACACATGCGGTGACCTCACCCATTACAACCAGCATGTCCAGAGATACAACCTCTCTCATCATCACCCAGTGCCTGGGCTTACCTCCGCTGTACCCGCACCCCACCATACCCCTGTCTGCGCATTATGCCCTGAATATATTCTACCATGCCCAGAAACCTGCTCCTCTTATCCTCTGCCCCCAACGCTCTAGGCGACCAGTTTTGATAGCCTTTAGCCGCACACCTCATACTACTCCTTCTCTGTTCCGCGGGTGATGTGGAGGTAAACCCAGGCCCTGCATGTCCCCAGGTACCCTCATTTGTTGACTTCTGTGATCGAAAAAGTCTTGGTTTTATGCATGTCAACATCAGAAGCCTCCTCCCTAAGTTTGTTTTACTCACTGCTTTTAGCACACTCTGCTAACCCTGATGTCCTTGCCGTGTCTGAATCCTGGCTCAGGAAGGCCACCAAAATTCAGAGATTTCCATACCCAACTATAACATCTTCCGTCAAGATAGAACTGCCAAAGGGGGCGGAGTCGCAGTCTACTGCAGAGATAGCCTGCAAAGTAATGTCATACTTTCCAGGTCCATACCCAAACAGTTTGAACTACTAATTTTGAAAATTACTCTCTCCAGAAACAAGTCTCACTGTGCCGCCTGCTACCGACCCCGTCAGCTCCCAGCAGTTCCTGGACACCATTTCACAGAATTGATCGCCCCCATCTAGCTTCAGAGTTTGTTCTGTTAGGTGACCTAAACTGGGATATGCTTAACACACCGGCAGTCCTACAACCTAAGCTAGGATGCCCTTAATCTCACCTCAAATCATCAAGGAACCCACCAGGTACAACCCCCTAACTCTGTAAACAAGGGCACCCTCATAGACGTCATCCTGACCAACTGGCCCTCCAAATATACCTCCGCTGTCTTCAACCAGGATCTCAGCCATCACTGCCTCATCGCCTGTATCCGCCACGAGCCGCAGTCAAACGACCACCCCTCATCATCAAACGCCTCCCTAAAACACTTCTGTGAGCAGGCCTTTAACTGAATCGACCTGGTCGTGTATCCTGGAAGGACATTGACCTCATCCCGTCAGTTGAGATGCCTGGGTCATTCTTTAAAAGTAACTTCCTCATTTTTAGATAAGCATGCTCCGTTCAAAAATACAGAACCAAGAACAGATGCAGCCCTTGGTTCCTCCAGACCTGACTGCCCTCGACCTAGCCAAAAACATCCTGTGGCGGACTGCAATAGCATCGAATAGCCCCGTGATATGCAACTGTTCAGGGAAGTCAGAACCAACCACACGCAGTCCAGTCAGGAAAGCTAAGGCCAGCTTCTTCAGGCAAAAGTTTGCATCCTGTAAAGCAACTCCAAAAAGTTCTGGGACACTGCAAGTCCATGGAGAACAGAGACACCTCCTCCCAGCTGCCCACTGCACTGAGGCTAGGAAACACGGTCTCTGATAAATCCATGATTATCGGCTTCAATAAGCACTTCTCAAGCTGGGCTGTTATGCTCGCCCTGGCTCTCAACTCGGCCAACAGCTCCGCCCCAGCTCCTCACCCAAGCCTCTCCAGGTTCTCCTTTACCCAAACCAGATAGCAGATGTTCTGAAAGAGCTCAAAACCTGATTCATTTTCAAATCAGCTGACGACAATCTGGACCCGCTATTTCTGAAACTATCTGCCGCCATTGTCGCAACCCCTATTACCAACCTGTTCAACCTCTCTTTCATATCGTCTGAGATCCCCTAAGGATTGAAAGCTGCCGCAGTCATCCCCCTCTCACAAAGGGGGAGACACCCTGGACCCAAACTGCTATGAGACCTATATCCATCCTGCCCTGCATATCTAAGGTCTTCGAAAGCCAAGTCAACAAACAGGTCACTGACCATCTCGAATCCACCGTACCTTCTCCGCTGTGCAATCTGGTTTCCGAGCGTCACGGGAAAACCTCAGCCACACTCAAGGTACTAAATGATATCATAACACGCCATCGATAAAAGAAGTACTGCAGCTGTCTTCATCAACCTCGCCAAGGCTTTCGACTCTGTAAATCACAAATTCTTCAGACTCCAACAGCCTCGGTTTTTCGGATGACTGCCTTGCCTGGTTCACCAATTACTTTGCAGACAGAGTTCAGTGTGTCAAATCAGAGGGCATGCTGTCCGGTCCTCTGGCAGTCTCTATGGGGGTGCCACAGGGTTCAATTCTCGGGCCGACTCTTTTCTCTGTATATATCAATGATGTTGCTCTTGCTGCGGGCGATTCCCTGATCCACCTCTACGCAGACGACACCATTCTATATACTTTCGGCCCGTCATTGGACACTGTGCTATCAAACCTCCAAACGAGCTTCAATGCCATACAGCACTCCTTCCGTGGCCTCCAACTGCTCTTAAACGCGAGTAAAACCAAATGCATGCTTTTCAACCGATCGCTGCCTGCACCCGCATGCCCGACTAGCATCACCACCCTGGATGGTTCCAACCTTGAATATGTGGACATCTACAAGTACCTAGGTGTCTGGCTAGACTGCAAACTCTCCTTCCAGACTCACATCAAACATCTCCAATCAAAAATCAAATCCAGAGTCGAGCACCATTCGCAACAAAGCCTCCTTCCTCCTTTCTCCAAGCTTACCTGTGAAACTGACTATCCTACCGATCATAGGCTTCGAGCGATGTCATCTACAAAATGGCACCCCAGCATCTGCTCAAGCAAACTGGATGCAGTCCTATCACAGTGCCATCCGTTTTGTCACTCAGCACTGCCTACACCCACCACTGCGACTTGTATGCTCTAGTCGGCTGGCCCTCACCTACATATTCGTCGCCAGACCCACTGGCTCCAGGTCATCTACAAGTCCATACAAATTATAGCTCAACCTTATCTCAGTTCACTGATCTTGATGGCAACACCATCCGTAGCACCGCGCTCCAGCAGGTGTATTTCACTGATCATCCCTAAAGCCAACACTTATTTGGCCGCCTTCGTTCCAGTACTGCTGCCTGTGACTGGAACGAATTGCAAAATCGCTGAAGTTGAGACTTTTATCTCCCTCTCCAACTACAAACATCAGCTATCCGAGCAGCTAACCGATCGCTGCAGCTGTACATAGTCTATAGGTAAATAGCTCACCTTTTTCACCTACCTCATTCCCATACTGTTTTTATACTGTTTTATTTATTTACTTTTCTGCTCTTTTGCACACCAATATCTCTACCTGTACATGCCCATCTGATCATTTATCACCCAGTGTTAATCTGCAAAATTGTATTATTCGCCTACCTCCTCATGCCTTTTGCACATTGTATATAGACTGCCCATTTTTTTCTGTGTTATTGACTTGCTAATTGTTTACTCCATGTGTAACTCTGTGTTGTCTGTTCACACTGCCATGCTTTATCTTGGCCAGGTCGCAGCTGCAAATGAGAACTTGTTTCTCAACTAGCCTACCTGGTTAAATAAAGGTGAAATAAAAAATAAAATAAAAAACATTAGATGCCAGATGGTGTATGAATAGGGGATGGCTCTACATTAGATGCCAGATGGTGTATGAATAGGGGGATGACTACATTAGATGCCAGATGGTGTATGAATAGGGGATGACTCTACATTAGATGCCAGATGTGTATGAATAGGGGATGGCTCTACATTAGATGCCAGATGGTGTATGAATAGGGGATGACTCTCATTAGATGCCAGATGGTGTATGAATAGGGGATGGCTCTACATTAGATGCCAGATGGTGTATGAATAGGGGATGGCTCTACATTAGATGCCAGATGGTGTATGAATAGGGGATGACTCTACATTAGATGCCAGATGGTGTATGAATAGGAGGATGGCTCTATATTAGATGCCAGATGGTGTATGAATAGGGGGATGACTCTACATTGATGCCAGATGGTATGAATAGGAGGATGACTCTCACATTAGATGCCAGATGGTGTATGAAAAGGGGGATGACTCTACATTAGGTGCCAGATGGTGTATGAATAGGGGGGATGACTCTACATTAGATGCCAGATGGTGTATGAATAGGGGGATGACTCTACATTAGATGCCAGATGGTGTATGAATAGGGGGATGACTCTACATTAGATGCCAGATGGTGTATGAATAGGGGGATGGCTCTACATTAGATGCCAGATGGTGTATGAATAGGAGGATGACTCTACATTAGATGCCAGATGGTGTATGAATAGGGGGATGGCTCTACATTAGATGCCAGATGGTGTATGAATAGGAGGATGACTCTACATTAGATGCCAGATGGTGTATGAATAGGGGGATGACTCTACATTAGATGCCAGATGGTGTATGAAGAGGGGGATGACTCCGCATATCCTTCCGATGTGTTTTTTTTCTTTCTTTTGTGAGTTAAAAATAAATTATGAGAATTCTATGCCACAATCACTTGGTAAATCATTGTGAGGACAGTGGAACAGATGTTATAACAGACTGGAAGCGTTCTGTCTCTCCCTGCTGATCAACACTGGTACTGCAAGTTGAAACAACAGTGATCAGATATACTGTAATAGAGGCAGAATGTGACCTGATCTGACCTGGATCTAGGCCCAGAGCTTCTCCTGGCCAGGTTACATATCAAATCCTATGCCCCTAAACGTGAAGAGTGTGTGTAGCAAGTGTGTATAACAAGTGTGTTTAACAAGTGTGTATAACAAGTGTGTATAACAAGTGTGTGTTTTCCTCCTGTAGGTGACGTCCATGTGGGTATGGTGGACAGAGGAGGCCAGCTAGAGGTGGAGATCAACCAGGCCAGAGGACTGACCCCTAAACCAGGGTCAAAGAACATCCCAGGTACAATACATAACTACAGAACTTTATTGTTCATCCCAGGTACAATACAAACCTACCAAGCTTTATTGTTCATCCCAGGTACAATACAAACCTACCCAACTTTATTGTTCATCCCAGGTACAATACAAACTTACCCAACTTTATTGTTCATCCCAGGTACAATACAGACCTACCAAACTTTATTGTTCATCCCAGGTACAATACAAACCTACCCAACTTTATTGTTTGTCACAGGTACAATACAAACCTACCCAACTTTATTGTTCATCCCAGGTACAATACAAACCTACCCAACGTTATTGTTTGTCCCAGGTACAATACAAACCTACCCAACTTTATTGTTCATCCCAGGTACAATACAAACCTATGTACCTTTGTTGTTCATTTATTCATCCCAGGTCAAATCAAATTAAATGCTGTTAATCACATACACATATTTAGCACGTGTTATTGCGAGTGTATTGAAATGCTTGTGTTCCTAGCTCCAACAGTGCAGTAGTATCTAACAATACACAACAATACACACAAATCTAAAAGTCAAAGAATGCAATTAAGAAATATATAAATATTAGATTGAGCAATGTCAGAGTGGCATTGACTAAAATACAGTAGAATAGAATACAGTATGTAAACATTATTAAGGTGACTAGTTAGTAAATACAGTAGAATAGAATACAGTATATACATATGAGATGAGTAAAGCATAGACTAAAATACAGTAGAATAGAAAACAGTATATACATAT
>NW_026281952.1:5000-17713 GCF_023373465.1 Oncorhynchus keta
ACAGGTCACAAATCTTGCTGCTGTGATGTCATACTGTGGAATTTCACCCAGTAGATATGGGAGTTTATCAAAACTGATATGTTTCGACCTCTTGTGGATCTGTGTGATCTGGGGGGAAATATGTCTCTAATATGGTCATACATTGGGCAGGAGGTTAGGAAGTGCAGCTCAGTTTCCACCTCATTTTGTGGGCAGTGAGCACATAGCCCAGCCTCTTGAGAGCTCATGTTCGCCTACGGGCGGCCTTCTTCTCAATAGCAAGGCTATGCTCACTGAGTCTGTACATAGTCAAAGCTTCCTTAATTTTGGGTCAGTCAGCAGTGGTCATGTATTCTGCCGCTGTGTACTCTCTGTGTAGGGCCAAATAGCATTCTAGTTTGCTCTGTTTTTTTGTTAATTCTTTCCAATGTGTTAAGTAATTATCTTTTTGTTTTCTTATGATTTGGTTGGGTCTAATTGTGCTGTTGTCCTGGGGCTCTGTAGGGTGTGTTTGTGTTTGTGAACAGAGCCCCAGGACCAGTTTGCTTTTAGGGACTCTTCTCCAGGTTCATCTCTCTGTTTGTGATGGCTTTGTTATGGAAGGTTTGTGAACTTCCTTTAGGTGGTTGTAGAATTCGTAATGGCTCTTTTCTGGATTTTTGATAATTAGTGGGTATCGCCCTAATTCTGCTCTGCATGCATTATTTGGTGTTTTACGTTGTAACAATGAGGATATTTTTGCAGAATTCTGCGTGCAGAGTCTCAATTTGGTGTTTGTCCCATTTTGTGAAGTCTTGTGGTGAGCTGACCCCAGACCTCACAACCATAAAGGGCAATGGGCTCTATGACTGATCAAGTATTTTTAGTCAAATCCTAATTGGTATGTTGAAATTTATGTTTCTTTGATGGCATAGAAATGCCCTTCTTGCCTTGTCTCTCAGATCGTTCACACTCAGGGAAGTTACCTGTGGCGCTGATGTTTAGGCCAAGGTATGTATAGTTTTTTGTGTGCTCTAGGGCAACAGTGTCGAGATGGAATTTGTATTTGTGGTCCTGGTGACCCGAATCTTTTGGAACACCATTATTTTGGTCTTACTGAGATTTACTGTCAGGGCCCAGGTCTGACAGAATCTGTGCATAAGATCTAGGTGCTGCTGTAGGCCCTCCTTGGTTGGTGACAGAAGCACCAGATCATCAGCAAACAGCAGACATTTGACTTCGGATTCTAGCAGGGGAGGCCGGGTGCTGCAGACTTTCCCAGTGCCCGCGCCAGTTCGTTGATATATATGTTGAAGAGGGTGGGGCTTGCTGCATCCCTGTCTAACCCCACGACCCTGTGTGAAGAAATGTGTGTTTTTTGCCAATTTTAACCGCACACTTGTTGTTTTGTGTACATGGATTTTATAATGTCATATGTTTTACCCCCAACACCACTTCCTCCATCAGTTTGTATAGCAGACCCTCATGCCAAATTGAGTCGAAGGTTTTTTTGAAATCAACAGCATGAGAAGACTCTGCCTTTGTTTTGGTTTGTTTGGTTGTCAATTAGGGTGCAGGGTGAATACATGGTCTGTTGTACGGTAATTTGGTAAAAAGCCAATTTGACATTTGCTCAGTACATTGTTTTCATTGAGGAAATGTACGAGTCTGCTGTTAATAATAATGCAGAGGATTTTCCCAAGGTTACTGTTGACACATATTCCACGGTAGTTATTGGGGTCAAATTTGTCTCCACTTTTGTGGATTGGGGTGATCAGTCCTTGGTTCCAAATATTGGGGAAGATGCCAGAGCTAAGTATGATGTTAAAGAGTTTTAGTATAGCCAATTGGAATTTGTTGTCTGTATATTTGATCATTTCATTGAGGATACCATCGACACCACAGGCCTTTTTGGGTTGGAGGGTTTTATTTGTCCTGTAACTCATTCAATGTAATTGGAGAATCCAGTGGGTTCTGGTAGTCTTTAATAGTTGATTCTAAGATCTGTAGTTGATCATGTATATGTTTTTGCTCTTTGTTCTTTGTTATAGAACCAAAAAAGATTGAGAAGTGGTTTACCCAGACATCTCCATTTTGGATAGATAATTCTTCATGTTGTTGTTTGTTTAGTGTTTTCCAATTTTCCCAGAAGTGGTTAGAGTCTATGGATTCTTCAATTGCATTGAGCTGATTTCTGACATGCTGTTCCTTCTTTTTCCGTAGTGTATTTCTGTATTGTTTTAGTGATTCACCATAGTGAAGGCGTAGACTCAGGTTTTCCGGGTCTCTATGTTTTTGGTTGGACAGGTTTCTCAATTTCTTTCTTAGATTTTTGCATTCTTCATCAAACCATTTGTCATTATTGTTAATTTTCTTCGGTTTTTCTATTTGAGATTTTTAGATTTGATAGGGAAGCTGAGAGGTCAAATATACTGTTAAGATTTTCTACTGCCAAGTTTACACCTTCACTATTACAGTGGAACGTTTTTACCCAGGAAATTGTCTAAAAGGGATTGAATTTGTTGTTGCCTAATTGTTTTTGGTAGGTTTCCAAACTGCATTCCTTCCATCTATAGCATTTCTTAATGTTACTCAGTTCCTTTGGCTTTGATGCCTCATGAGTATTGCTCTGTTTAAGTAGACTGTGATTTTGCTGTGGTCTGATAGGGTGTTAGTGGACTGACTGTGAACGCTCTGAGAGACTCTGGGTTGAGGTCAGTGATAAAGTAGTCTACAGTACTACTGCCAAGAGATGAGCTATAGGTGTATCTACCATAGGAGTCCCCTCGAAGCCTACCGTTGACTATGTACATACCCAGCGTGCGACAGAGCTGCAGGAGTTGTGACCCGTTTTTGTTGGTTATGTTGTCATAGTTGTGCCTAGGGGGGCATATGTGGGAGGGGATGCTGTCACCTCCAGGCAGATGTTTGTCCCCCTGTGTGCTGAGGGTGTCAGGTTCTTGTCCGGTTCTGGCATTTAGGTCGCCCAGACTAGTACATGTCCCTGGGCCTGGAAATGATTGATTTCCCCTCCAGGATGGAGAAGCTGTCTTCATTAAAATATGGGGATTCTAGTGGGGGATATAGGTAGCACACAGGAGGACATTTTTCTCTGTTAGGATAATTTCCTTTGAATTTCTAGCCAAATGTAGAATGTTCCTGGTTTGATTAATTTAATGGAGTGAGTTAGGTCTGCTCTATACCAAATTAGCATATCCCCTGAGTGTCTTCCCTGTTTCACACCTGTAGTTTGGTGGATGGGACTACCAGCTCTCTGTAACCTAGAGGACAACCAGTGGGTCCGTCTCCTCTATACCACCCACCTGGTAGTGTGGTGGATGGGATACCAGCTCTCTGTAACCTAGAGGACAACCAGTGGGTCCATCTCCTCTATACCACCCACCTGGTAGTGTGGTGGATGGGACTACCAGCTCTCTGTAACCTAGAGGGCAACCAGTGGGTCCATCTCCTCTATACCACCCACCTGGTAGTGTGGTGGATGGGACTACCAGCTCTCTGTAACCTAGAGGGCAACCAGTGGGTCCTGTCTCCTCTATACCACCCACCTGGTAGTGTGGTGGATGGGACTACCAGCTCTCTGTAACCCAGAGGGCAACCAGTGGGTCCATCTCCTCTATACCACCCACCTGGTAGTGTGGTGGATGGGACTACCAGCTCTCTGTAACCTAGAGGACAACCAGTGGGTCCATCTCTTCTATACCACCCACCTGGTAGTGTGGTGGATGGGACTACCAGCTCTCTGTAACCTAGAGGACAACCAGTGGGTCCATCTCCTCTATACCACCCACCTGGTAGTGTGGTGGATGGGACTACCAGCTCTCTGTAACCTAGAGGGCAACCAGTGGGTCCATCTCCTTATACCACCCACCTGGTAGTGTGGTGGATGGGACTACCAGCTCTCTGTAACCTAGAGGACAACCAGTGGGTCCATCTCCTCTATACCACCCACCTGGTAGTGTGGTGGATGGGACTACCAGCTCTCTGTAACCTAGAGGGCAACCAGTGGGTCCATCTCTCTATACCACCCACCTGGTAGTGTGGTGGATGGGACTACCAGCTCTGTAACCTAGAGGGCAACCAGTGGGTCCATCTCTCTATACCACCCACCTGGTAGTGTGGTGGATGGGACTACCAGCTCTCTGTAACCTAGAGGGCAACCAGTGGGTCCGTCTCCTCTATACCACCCACCTGGTAGTGTGGTGGATGGGACTACCAGCTCTCTGTAACCTAGAGGACAACCAGTGGGTCCAGTTCCTCTATACCACCCACCTGGTAGTGTGGTGGATGGGACTACCAGCTCTCTGTAACCTAGAGGGCAACCAGTGGGTCCGTCTCCTCTATACCAGGTTTCTTGCAGGATGACAATGTCTGTATTACCCTTTTTTTGGTGAAGTCCGGGTTTCTGCTCTTTAGGCCAAAGGCAGATGACCTCAGGCCTTGATATTCCAGGATGATATAGTGAAGGCTTTTTGTTCCATAGAGTGTCCAATGTTGTTGGTCGTAAACATGGTTTGGCCTCAGGCCAGTAAGTGTGAGCAGAGCCTGCTGAGCATCTGGTACATCATTTCCATTGGCTTGGGCCCATTGTGAGTGGGGGTTGGGACTGTTTGCCCGCTCACTACCTGGGCGTATGTGTGGCTTCCATGTTGAGGCCCTTTGCGGGGGTGGGGGTGCATGGGGTGGGCAGGAGTGGCATAGGTCTGATCTGAGGGGGCCTAAATGGGGTGTGGGCATGGTTGACGGGGGGTGTTGATTGGTTGGGTGGGGGTGGATGTGTCTGGGTGTACTGTGGTCTGATGTAATTCCTCTTGGCGTGGGTCCTCTATGTGTAGGTCCAGGGGGTCCTGCAGGTCTGGGAGGGTGTCTCGCTGGTCTGGGTGGAGAGTCTATTGATCTGTTGCTCCTGTGTGAAGTGTTGGGGATACGTTTGAGAGCGATGTCCTTTAGGGTCCTGGCAAAGGTGGGCACTGCTGCCTTGTAGAGGTGGACCTGGTCATAGAGGCTGTTCAAGTCCAGGTCTGTGTGGTGGGCCAGGAAAACATTTGGTTTTGAGGCACAGTCACGGGAAATACTTGCGTTTACCCGCTGTATTGTGGCAGGGTGGAAGTCTTTTCGTGGTAGCAGGGTGGAGATAACCACTTGTGCGTTGGGGAAAGTAGAAGAAGCCTTTTCAATCACTCCCTTCAGTGCTGTTGCCACCCTTTCCTGCTGTGCTCTCAGGTCGTTTGTGCCTGTGTGTATTATTATGTGGCTGGGTGAACCTAGTTGGTCCTCAGACAGAAGGTCGAGGGCACGCTGGGTGTTTGGACACCAGAGTTTAGACACACTATGTTTGGGAAAAAGTTTTTTTTCTTCTATATATTTCCCATTTGAGTCCATAAGTAGTACAATCTGTGTCTTGTGTTTGTCCTCAGTGGGTGTGAGGGGGTTGTCAGAAGGGCTATCAGGGTGGCTGACAGGGGGGGTGCTCGGAGGGGGTGAGAGCCGCTGGGCTTGTGGTTCTTCATTTGTCTGTTCTGCTGTGGTGTCGACTCTATGGTCAGGGTCTGGTGTGGACTGTTCTGCTGTGGTGTCGAAACTTTTGTCAGGTGCTGGGGTGGGCTGTTCTGCTGGCTTCTCAGGGTGGGGGTGGCCACCTCTTAGTGGTTGTTCTCTGTCACGAAGCCCCTCAACCTCTCCTCCCCTTCCGTCCCCTCACCTCTCCTCCGTCCCCCTCACCCTCTCCTCCATCCCCTCAACCTCTCCTCCACCAGCAGTCCGATCCTCTCCTCTAATGCTCTGTTCTTCTCCTGATTCTGCTCTTTCTCCTGTTGAAGTTGTCTCACCACAGTCCAGAGTGCAGATATGTTCTGTCCACCTCCAGCTCTCCGGGTCTGAGGGGGTGTTGTTGTGCTGGACTGTTGTCTGGGTCTGTGCTGACTGAAGTGTAATCACCTGCTGTTCCAGCTCCACCTGTCTTACCTCCAGCTGGGTGAATTTGTCCTTCATTTCAATGAGGGAGTGGTAGTCCGTGCTGGGAGGTTGACTCTCCGCTGGGGGTTGCTCGTCTGTGGTGTTACATAATGAAGAGCTCTGGTTTGACCCGCTCGGGGTGGGGGTATCTTTATCAAGGGAGAGCTTCTCCTGTTGGGCTAATTCTTTGATTAGGTGAAAGTCCAGCTGAAGCTGTTTGTGGTTACTTTGTACGATCACTGTTACCCGGACTTATAGATATTTATATTACATGACTCAGAGTCCTCGTTATCAAGTATTCTGAGTTTCCACCCCTCGGTAATCCCGCTCTCGTAACAGAGGGGTAGTGTGCTATATAGTTTACTGTGCCAGAGTCCTCGTTGGGGATGGTTTGTGTGGAAGATAAGGTTGCTGATGTTCCCATTTTTGTAATAGTCAGCAAAAAGTGTCTCTTGATTTTCCATAAGGAGCTTCATTTGTAATCTTTTCTTGACTTCTCATTCTTTACATGCACAGGGTACTGTATTTTAATTGCCTCTGAACAGCGGGAGGAGCTTCTAAGGCCTCTCCATTTGGTTGGGGTAGACTGTGTGACTCTCCTGCCATTGTTGGGCTAATGGGCTTTGACACCTCTCACTTGACACGTCAGTGCTAGTTGAAGCTGTATCAAGCTTGGCAGAATTATGTTAGAATTCAGTCCTTATAAAGTAATGTTGTGTATTTTTCTTCTTGGCTTTTGGAAATAAGATATAGTTTCAGACTAAACATTACTCACTCAGTTCCAGGTTGGATGGTGTTTTCAGGTTTCTGTTGTTTTCCAGAGAATTTGCTGTATAGAGTAAAAATCTTGGTAGTTGTGAACCTTCCAGGTGATTCCGTAATTCCGTCCAAAATCAGGTTGTAGGTTTTAAGTTTTGATTTGAAGTAGGGGTTATGTTGTAGAGGGTAAAATCAGTATGTGTTCCAGACAAAACCTAAGTTTATCTGACTCTTAATCTATCTTTTTTTAAAGAAAATGCTGAAAAATGCAGGAGCTGATCTGAACCTGACCTCTCTCTCTCTCTCTGTCTCTCTCTCTCTGTCTCTCTCTCTCTCTCTCTCTCTCTCTCTGTCTCTCTCTCTCTCTCTGTCTCTCTCTGTCTCTCTCTCTCTCTCTCTCTCTCTCTCTCTCTCTCTCTCTCTCTCTCTCTCTCTCTCTCTCTCTCTCTCTGTGTCTCTCTCTCTCTCTGTGTAGATCATTCCAGTGTCTCTCTCTCTCTGTGTCTCTCTCTGTGTAGATCATTCCAGTGTGTCTCTCTCTCTATATATATATATAGATTATCCCAGTAGAAGGATGTGACCAGGTGAATGGAGAGGAACAGAAAACCTTTGGAGAAATCCTCCACGAGATTATCATCTCCAAGTATGTTTATCTGAGACCCTAACCTACGTACGTTACTCTGTCTGTCTGTCTGAGACCCTAACCTACGTACATTACTCTGTCTGTCTGTCTGTCTGTCTGTCTGTCTGTCTGAGACCCTAACCTACGTACGTTACTCTGTCTGTCTGTCTGTCTGTCTGTCTGTCTGTCTGTCTGAGACCCTAACCTACGTACGTTACTCTGTCTGTCTGTCTGAGACCCTAACCTACGTACATTACTCTGTCTGTCTGTCTGTCTGTCTGTCTGTCTGTCTGTCTGTCTGTCTGTCTGTCTGTCTGAGACCCTAACCTACGTACGTTACTCTGTCTGTCTGTCTGAGACCCTAACCTACGTACGTTACTCTGTCTGTCTGTCTGTCTGTCTGTCTGTCTGTCTGTCTGTCTGTCTGAGACCCTAACCTACGTACGTTACTCTGTCTGTCTGTCTTGTCTGTCTGAGACCCTAACCTACGTACGTTACTCTGTCTGTCTGTCTGTCTGTCTGTCTGTCTGTCTGTCTGTCTGTCTGTCTGTCTGTCTGTCTGAGATCCTAACCTACGTACGTTACTCTGTCTGTCTGTCTGTCTGTCTGTCTGTCTGTCTGTCTGTCTGTCTGTCTGTCTGTCTGTCTGTCTGTCTGTCTGAGACCCTAACCTACGTACGTTACTCTGTCTGTCTGTCTGTCTGTCTGTCTGAGACCCTAACCTACGTACGTTACTCTGTCTGTCTGTCTGTCTGTCTGTCTGTCTGTCTGTCTGTCTGTCTGTCTGTCTGTCTGTCTGTCTGTCTGTCTGTCTGAGACCCTAACCTACGTACATTACTCTGTCTGTCTGTCTGAGACCCTAACCTACGTACATTACTCTGTCTGTCTGTCTGAGACCCTAACCTACGTACATTACTCTGTCTGTCTGTCTGTCTGAGACCCTAACCTACGTACATTACTCTGTCTGTCTGAGACCCTAACCTACGTACATTACTCTGTCTGTCTGTCTGAGACCCTAACCTACGTACATTACTCTGTCTGTCTGTCTGAGACCCTAACCTGCTAATATAGAAAATACACTGTGAATCTGAGACCCTAACCTGCTAATATAGAAAATACACTGTGAATCTGAGACCCTGACCCTAACCATAATATAGAAAATACACTGTGAATCTAATATGAGACCAGAATCTGAGACCCTGACCTGCTAATATAGAAAATACACTGTGAATCTGAGACCTTGACCTGCTAATATAGAAAATACACTGTAACTGAGACCCTGACCTGCTAATATAGAAAATACACTGTGAATCTGAGACCCTGACCTGCTAATATAGAAAATACACTGTGAATCTGAATCTGCTAATATAGACCTGTGAATCTGACCTGGCTAATATAGAAAATACAGCCTGTGAATCTGAGACCCTGGACCTGCAATATAGAAATACACTGTGAATCTGAGACCCTGACCTGCTAATATAGAAAATACACTGTGAATCTGACCCTGACCTGCTGAATATAGAAAATACACTGTGAATCTGAGACCCTGACCTGCTAATATAGAAAATACACTGTGAATCTGAGACCCTGACCTGCTAATATAGAAAATACACTGTGAATCTGAGACCTGACCTGCTAATATAGAAAATACACTGTGAATGAGACCCTGACTCATTATAGAAATACACTGTATAATCTGACCTGACCTAATATAGAAAATACACTGTGAATCTGAGACCCTGACCTGCTAATATAGAGAATCTGAGACCCTGACCTGTGAATACACTTCATCTTCATCTCTGTTCTGTCAGCATCTCAGCATCTCTTCTGTCAGCATTCAGCATCTGTTCTGTCAGCATCTCAACATCTCTTCTGTCAGCATCTCAGCTTCTGTTCTGTCAGCATCTCAGCTTCTGTTCTGCTCAGCATCTCAGCTTCTCTTCTGTCAGCATCTAACATCCCTTCTTCTGCATAGCTTCTGTTCTGTCAGCATCTCAGCTTTGTTCTGTTGGATATTCAACATCTCTTCTGTCAACATCTCAACATCTCTTCTGTCAGCATCTAACATCTCTTCTGTCAGCATCTCAGTTCTGTTCTGTCAGCATTCAAGCTTGTTCTGTCAGCATCTCAGCTTCTGTTCTGTCAGAGCATTCAGCTTTCTCTTTCATCAGCATTTCAGCTTTCTTCTGTGTCAGCATCTCAGCTTCTCTTCTGTCAGCATCTCAGCTTCTCTTCTGTCAGCATCTCAGCTTCTCTTCTGTCAGCATCTCAGCTTCTCTTCTGTC
The DNA here is from genome assembly GCF_023373465.1 of Oncorhynchus keta. Lineage (NCBI taxonomy): Eukaryota > Metazoa > Chordata > Actinopteri > Salmoniformes > Salmonidae > Oncorhynchus > Oncorhynchus keta. The sequence goes on from NW_026281952.1 coordinate 14,598, forward strand.
AGCATCTCAACATCCCTTCTGTCAGCATCCTCAGCATCTCTTCTGTCAGCATCTCTTCTGTCAGCTTCTGTTCTGTCAGCATCTCAGCTTCTGTTCTGTCAGCATCTCAACATCTCTTCTGTCAGCATCTCAACATCTCTTCTGTCAGCATCCTCAGCATCTCTTCTGTCAGCATCTCTTCTGTCAGCTTCTGTTCTGTCAGCATCTCAGCTTCTGTTCTGTCAGCATCTCTTCTGTCAGCTTCTGTTCTGTCATTACTTGTTGTCCTAGAATACTAAATCAACCCGTGCTCACCAGAAACATGTCATAGATCCATAGAAGGAATCTTCAGTCTGTTGACATCGGTCAAGGTTTTCTGTCATCTTCTCTCACGGAGCGACGAGGTTCAGGGGAGAAAATGCAGGAACCAAAATAAAGAAGACCAAATGTCCCATGTTGCATCAGTTTGACCAGGCGTGAGGAAGTGGAAAGTCGTGCCGCGTGAAAACCCTCAATGTAGCCTGTAGATATGAATGATTATATTTATGATCTATTTTATTTGAATGCGTTGTTTTCTCTCTCATTTTAACCGCCCGCCGCGGGGATATAACTGTGGGGGGAGTCTAGTGTATTCTAATGTGTCTGGACTAATGGTGTGTGTCTGGACTAATGGTGTGTGTCTGGACTAATGGTGTCTGTCTGGACTAATGGTGTCTGTCTGGACTAATGGTGTCTGTCTGTTTCAGGGAGCTGAGCAGTCTAAAGGAGAAGAAACACAACCAGACCACTGGCTTCATCGGACTAAAGGAGTAAATACACGTCCTCTCTCTCTCTCTCTCTGTCTCTCTCTCTCTCTCTCTCTCTGTCTCTCTGTCTCTCTCTCTCTCTCTCTCTCTGTCTCTCTCTCTGTCTCTCTCTCTCTCTGTCTCTGTCTCTGTCTCTCTCTCTGTCTCTCTCTCTGTCTCTCTCTCTCTCTCTCTCTCTCTTCCTCTCTCTCTCTTCTCTCTCTCTCTCCTCTCTCTCTTCCCCCTCTCTCTCTTCCCCTCTCTCTCTTCCCTCTCTCTCTCTCTCCCTCTCTCTCTCTCTTCCCCCTCTCTCTCTCTTCCTCTCTCTCTCTCTCTCTCTCTCTTCCCTCTCTCTCTCTCCTCCTCTCTCTTCTCTCTCTCTCTCTTTCTTCCTCTCTCTCTCTGTCTCTCCTCTCTGTCTCTCTCTCTTCCCCCCTCTCTCTCTTCCCCCCTCTCTCTCTTCCCCCCTCTCTCTCTGTCTCTCCTCTCTGTCTCTCCTCTCTGTCTCTTTCTGTCTCTCCTCTGTCTCTTTCTCTGTCTCGCTGCCTCTACTGCTTGTCTCGATCAGATAATCTATGTAGAATTGCTAGGTCAATAGGTACTAGTACTAATATTAGTGTATGTGTCCAGTCTCCACTGTGTCAAGGGCTGCTACCCTCCAAGCCTGCTGAAAGCCTGGGACTCCTTCAACACACAGAGAGGATCAGAGAATGACCGGCCAGGTGAGAGAGAGACACCTGTACACCTGTCTGTCTCCTCTTAACCCAGGGGGTGTCAAACATCCAGCCAGGTGAGAGAGAGAACCCTGTACACCTGTCTGTCTCCTCTTAACCCAGAGGGTGTCAAACATCCAGCCAGGTGAGAGAGAGAACACCTGTACACCTGTCTGTCTCCCTCTTAACCCAGGGGATGTCAAACATCCAGCCAGGTGAGAGAGAGAACCCTGTACACCTGTCTGTCTCCTCTTAACCCAGAGGGTGTCAAACATCCGGCCAGGTGAGAGAGAGAACCCTGTACACCTGTCTGTCTCCCTCTTAACCCAGGGGGTGTCAAACATCCAGCCAGGTGAGAGCTGGCTAGCTCTATCCGATCCCCTTCGGTCTGGGAGCTGGCTAGCTCTATCCGATCCCCTTCAGTCTGAGAGCTGGCTAGCTCTATCTGATCCCCTTCGGTCTGGGAGCTGGCTAGCTCTATCTGATCCCCTTCGGTCTGGGGCTGGCTGGCTCTATCCGATCCCCTTCAGTCTGGGAGCTGGCTAGCTCTATCCGATCCCCTTCAGTCTGGGAGCTGGCTAGCTCTATCTGATCCCCTTCAGTCTGGGAGCTGGCTAGCTCTGTCTGATCCCCTTCAGTCTGGGAGCTGGCTAGCTCTATCTGATCCCCTTCGGTCTGGGAGCTGGCTAGCTCTATCTGATCCCCTTCAGTCTGGGAGCTTGCTAGCTCTATCTGATCCCCTTCGGGCTGGGAGCTGGCTAGCTCTATCTGATCCCCTTCAGTCTGGGAGCTGGCTAGCTCTATCTGATCCCCTTCAGTCTGGGAGCTGGCTAGCTCTGTCTGATCCCCTTCGGTCTGGGAGCTGGCTAGCTCTATCTGATCCCCCTTCGGGTCCGGGGCTGGCTAGCTCTATCTGATCCCCTTCAGTCTGGGAGCTGGCTAGCTCTATCTGATCCCCTTCGGTCTGAGGAGCTGGCTAGCTCTATCTGATCCCCTTCGGTCTGGGAGCTGGCTAGCTCTATCTGATCCCCTTCAGTCTGGGAGCTGGCTAGCTCTATCTAGATCCCTCTTCAGTCTGGGAGCTGGCTAGCTCTATCTGATCCCCTTCAGTCTGGGAGCTGGCTAGCTCTATCTGATCCTGGTTAATCTACAAACAATACCCCAGGGTGACATCGCAATACCCCAGGGTGACATCGCAATACCCCAGGGTGACATCACAATACCCCAGGGTGACATCACAATACCCCAGGATGACATCGCAATACCCCAGGGTGACATCACAATACCCCAGGGTGACAAAAGTCTTAATGGGGTTTTATATGTTCATATGAATGATTAGAATATTCCACCCTGAAACCATATGATTGAGTGATGAGAATCATGATGAAAGTGATGAGAATCATGATGAAAGTGATGAGAATCATGATGAAAGTGATGAAAGTGATGAGAATCATGATGAAATAGATGAGAATCATGATGAAATTGATGAGAATCTTTATGAAAGTGATGAGAATCATGATGAAATTGATGAGAATCTTTATGAAAGTGATTAGAATCATGATGAAAGTGATTAGAATCATGATGAAAGTGATTAGAATCATGATGAAAGTGATGAGAATCCTGATGAAAGTGATGAGAA
>NW_026281953.1:0-9922 GCF_023373465.1 Oncorhynchus keta
AGATAATGTTAGAGGACATCAACAGGGGAGGTTAGATAATGTTAGGAGAACATCAACAGGGGAGGGGAGATAATGTTAGGAGGACATCAACAGGGGAGGGTAGATAATGTTATAACATCAACAGGGAGAGGGTAGATAATGTTATAACATCAACAGGGGGAGGGTAGATAATGTTATAACATCAACAGGGGGAGGTTAGATAATGTTATAACATCAACAGGGGGAGGGTAGATAATGTTATAACATCAACAGGGGGAGGGTAGATAATGTTAGAACATCAACAGGGGGATGGTAGATAATGTTAGGAGGACATCAACAGGGGGATGGTAGATAATGTTAGGAGTGTGTGTGTGTGTGCGTGTGTGTGCGTGTGTGTGTGTGTGTGTGTGTGTGTGTGTGTGTGTGTGTGTGTGTGTGTGTGTGTGTGTGTGTGTGTGTGTGTGTGTGTGTGTGTGTGTGTGTGTGTGTGTGTGTTTACTTGGTATGTGACTTTCCCAGCGTAGTGTTTCAGTGTGAACTCCGGGAGGGGCATCTTTGGCCGGGCGTACAGATCGCTGTTCCCGTGGTGATAGTTGCACTTCTGGAGGAAGGTGTGGTCTGTCGCCTTGTCAACAGGACAACAGGAACAGGAACTTACACTCCGGAGTCACAGAGTTACGGGACTAGAGCTGTTTCTAACTCGCGAGTTTGGTCCCCGTTATTTACAATTCTTCCTTCATTTAAGCAAAGACTTCTGGGATATTAGAATTCTATTTTCTTTACCTTTGTTTATGTTCAACCTATAGGTGACACACAGGAAGTGACGTGGCTACCTGGGGAAGCCGCACTGGTCATCCAGGATCCTCAGTATCCCATGAGGCTTAGCGGCGATGAGGTTGATGACGGCCTGGTTGTCGCTGAAGGGAAGCTCTTGCCAGCTGATCTGCTCCCGGATGTACTCCTCCTGCAGGAAAAAGCAGACATACCGGCTCAGAACACGGACGCCATTTTGGTCAAGGCCCATAGGTTATAATGCAGGGCATGGTCATATGTGCCTGGAGCCATGCCAGTAGCACTGTGAAATGGTTTATTTACAAAACTCTTAACCAACGATGCAGTTTTAAGAAATAGAGTTAAGAAAATATTTACAAAATAAACTAAAGATAAAAACAAAAGTAACACAATAAAATAACAATACCGAGGCTATATGCAGAGGTAGCAGTACAGAGTCAATGTCTGGGGAAACAGGTCTGTCAAAGACTTGGGTGTCAATGTAAATATTAGATTATTTGTCCAGCAGTAGAAGCTGTTGAGGAGCCTTCTGGTTCTTGACTTGGTCCTCCGGTACCGCGCGTTGGTAGCAGAGAAAACAGCCTCAGCAGTAGAAGCTGTTGAGGAACCTTCTGGTTCTTGACTTGGTCCTCCGGTACCGCTTGCCGTGTGGTAGCAGAGAAAACAGCCTCAGCAGTAGAAGCTGTTGAGGAGCCTTCTGGTTCTTGACTTGGTCCTCCGGTACCGCTTGGTCCTCCGGTACCGCTGTCATGCGAGCAGAGAAAACAGCCTTGCCGTGTGGGCAGCAGAGAAACAGCCTCAGCAGTAGAAGCTGCTGAGGATGCCTTCTGTTCTGGACTTGGTCCTCCGTACCGCTTGGTCCTCCCGGGTACCGCTTGCCTTGTGGTAGCAGAGAAAGCAGCCTCAGCAGTGAGGAGCCTTCTGGTTCGCTTGGTCCTCCGGTACCGCTTTGCCGTGGTAGCAGAGAAAACAGCCTCAGCAGTAGAAGCTGCTGAGGAACCTTCTGGTTCTTGACTCTGGTCCTCCGGTACCGCTTGTCCTCCGGTACCGCTTGCCATGCGGTAGCAGAGAAAACAGCCTCAGCAGAAGCTGTTGAGGAGCCTTCTGGTTCTGACTTGGTCCTCCGGGTACCACTTGGTCCTCCGGTACCGCTTGGTCCTCCGGTACCGCTTGCCATGTGGTAGCGGTAGCAGAGAAAACAGCCTCAGCAGTAGAAGCTGTTGAGGAGCCTTCTGGTTCTGGTTCTGGACTGGTCCTGGTCGTGCGGTACCACTTGGCTCCTCTGGTACCGCTTGGTCCTCCGGTACCGCTTGGTCCTCCGGTAGCGCTTGATCCTCCGGTACCGCTTGCCGTGCGGTAGCAGAGAAAACAGCCTCAGCAGTAGAAGCTTTTGAGGAGCCTTTCTGGTTCTTGACTTGTCCTCCGGGTACCACTTGGTCCTCCCCGCTTGGGGTACCGCTTGGTCCTCCGGGTACCGCTGTCCTCCGGTACCGCTTGTCATGCGGTAGCAGAGAAAACAGCCTGTGACTTGGGTGACTAGACTCCTTAACGATTTCATGGGCTTTCCTCTGACACCGCCTGGTATAGAGGTCCTGGTGGCAGGAAGTCTGGCCACTTAACTGGGTCAGAACACAGGCGCCATTTTGTGTCCAGGCTCATGTGTTTTTAATGGAGGCTGTGGCTCAGTGTGTTGCCAGATGCAGTCAGAAAACAACCTCCATACTTACTCAAACAAAGGAAACAACAGCCACACTGGCTCAGAACACAGGCGCCATTTTGTGTACAGTCCCATGTGTTTTTATGGAGGCTGTAGCTCAGTGTGTTACCAGTTGCACTGACTGACTGACCTGTTCCTCCCTGAAGATGATCTTGTTGAAGCAGAACTGCAGTGTCTCGTTGGCATAGTTGATACACAGCTGCTCAAAACTGTTGAGTAACAGATCCTATGGAGAGAGAGAGAGAGAGAGAGAGAGAGAGAGAGAGAGGGGGGATACACAGAGAGAGAGAGAGAGAGAGAGAGAGAGAGAGAGAGAGAGAGAGAGAGAGAGAGAGAGAGAGAGAGAGAGAGAGAGAGAGAGAGATACACAGAGAGAGATACAGAGAGAGAGGAGATACACAGAGAGAGGAGATACACAGAGAGAGAGGAGATACACAGAGAGAGAGAGGATACAGAGAGAGAGAGAGAGAGAGGACAGGATACACAGAGAGAGGGAGAGAGAGAGAGGGGGATAGAGAGAGAGAGAGAGAGAGAGAGAGAGAGAGAGAGAGAGGGGATACAGAGAGAGAGAGAAAGAGAGAGAGAGAGATATAGATAGGGATAGAGAGAGAGAGAGATAGAGAGAGAGAGATAGAGAGAGAGGAGAGAGAGAGAGAGAGAGATTAGAGAGAGACAGATAGGGGAGAGAGAGAGAGAGAGAGAGAGAGGGAGAGAGAGAGAGAGAGATATAGAGAGATAGATAGAGAGAGAGAGGACAGAGAGAGAGAGAGAGAGAGGATACAGAGAGAGAGAGAGAGGATACAGAGAGAGAGAGAGAGAGAGGATATAGAGAGAGAGAGACGATACAGAGAGAGAGAGAGGATACAGAGAGAGAGAGAGAGGAGAGAGAGAGAGAGAGAGAGAGAGAGAGAGAGAGAGAGGATACAGAGAGAGAGAGAGAGAGAGGATACAGAGAGAGAGATAGAGGACAGAGAGATATAGAGAGAGAGAGAGAGGATACAGAGATTAGAGAGAGGATACAGAGAGAGAGAGAGAGAGAGAGGATAGAGATCCAGAGAGAGGATAGAGAGAGAGAGAGAGAGAGAGAGAGAGAGAGAGAGAGAGAGAGAGAGACAGAGAGAGGAAAAGTAAAGCTTGATAAAGTTACAAAGGAGAAACTGATGGAAACTGAAACAGACTGTGTGTGAGCAGCAACCTCGAAGCCGTATATGTCCAGTATAGAGATGGACAGAGCCTCGTTGTGAGGATATGACCCGCCCATTTATCTTCTCGGTCAGCCAATGAAACAGCAGCGAGTACAGGATCTAGCAACAGTCTCTATGAAAACAGACACGCTGTAGTACAGGTATACTAGAAGATGTTGCTGGACAACACACACACACACACAGACAGACAGAACAACACAGACAACACACACACACACACACACACACAGACAGACAACACACACACACACACACACACATCATCACACACACACACACACACACACAGACAGACACACACACAGACAGACAACACAGTGTCTCTCTTTGTCTCAGTGATAAGTAACTCCACGGTTCATTAATAAGTCACGTATGACTGAGCATTATGGGAGTTCAGCGAGTTAGACAGACAGACAGACAGACAGACAGACAGACAGACAGACAGACAGACAGACAGACAGACAGACAGACAACACAGTGAGTTTTTCTTTGTCTCCTCAGTGATAAGTAACCCACGGTTCATTAATAAGTCACGTCATGACTGAGCGTTATGGAGTTCAGCTCAACACCGTGTCACACTTGGCCCTGTCAACACCAGCGGAGTTAGACAGACAGACAGACAGACAGACAGACAGACAGACAGACAGACAGACAGACAGACAGACAGACAGACAGACAGACAGACAGACAGAGAAACACACACCTGGCATCCACAGCACTCTCCACTGTCAGGGGAGTGTAGATCTTCTCCCGGACTGTATCCTGTCGAGTCAAAAGTAAGTAATAACTGTGAAGTAACTGTAACTAAGTAACTGTGAACTAACTAACTAACTAACTAAACTAACTAACTAACTAACTAACTAACTAACTAACTATGTCAGTCAGTCTAACTAACTATGTACTAACTAACTAACTAGATGTAACTAACTAAATAACTAATGTAGTAACTGTGAACTAAGCACAGTCAGTAACTGTGATGTAGCAGAGGTCATGTAGTAGATGTAATAACTGTGATGTAGTAACTGTGATGTAGTAGATGTAGTAACTGTGATGTAGCAGAGGTAATGTAGTATATGTATTAAATGTGATGTAGTAGAGGTAATGTAGTAGAGGTAATGTAGTAGATGTAGTAACTGTGATGTAGTAGATGTAGTAACTGTGATGTAGTAGAGGTAATGTAGTAGATGTAATAACGGTGATGTAGTAGAGGTAATGTAGTAGATGTAGTGACTGTGATGTAGTAATTGTGATGTAGTAACTGTGATGTAGTAGATGTAATAACTGTGATGTAGTAGAGGTAATGTAGTAGATGTAGTAACTGTGATGTAGTAGAGGTAATGTAGTAGATGTAGTAACTGTGATGTAGTAACCATGAGGTAATGTAGTAGATGTAGTAACTGTGATGTAGTAGAGGTAATGTAGTAGATGTAGTAACTGTGCTTTAGTAGAGGTAATGTAGTAGATGTAATAACTGTGATGTAGTAGAGGTAATGTGTTAGTAGTAGATGTTGCAACTATAATGTAGTAGAGGTAATGTATTAGATGCAGTAACTGTGATGTAGTAGAGGTAATGTAGTAGATGTAGTAACTGTGATGTAGTAGAGGTAATGTAGTAGATGTAGTAACTGTGATGTAGTAGAAGTAGTAACTGCGATGTAGTAGAGGTAATGTAGTAGATGTAATAACTGTGATGTAGTAGAGGTAATGTAGTAGATGTAATAACTGTGATGTAGTAACTGTAATGTAGTAGATGTAATAAATGTGATGTAGTAGAGGTAATGTAGTAGGTGTAATAACTGTGATGTAGTAACTGTAATGTAGTAGATGTAGTAACTGTGATGTAGTAGAGGTAATGTAGCAGATGTAGTAATTGTGATGTAGTAGATGTAATGTAGTAGATGTAATAACTGTGATGTAGTAGAGGTAATGTAGTATATGTAGTAATTGTGATGTAGTAGAGGTAATGTAGTAGATGTAGTAAACATGATGTAGTAGAGGTAATGTAGTAGATGTAATAACTGTGATGTAGTAGAGGTAATGTAGTAGATGTAATAACTGTGATGTAGTAACTGTGATGTAGTAGATGTAATGTGGTATATGTAGTAACTGTGATGTAGTAACTGTGATGTAATAGATGTAATAACTGTGATGTAGTAGATGTAATGTAGTAGATGTAATAACTGTGAAATAGTATAGGTAATGTAGTAGTGTAGTTCTGCCCATAAGGTAATGTGGTAGTGTAGTTCTGACCGTGACTTTGTGTGTGATATAGTAGAGGTAATGTAGTAGTGTAGTTCTGACCGTGACTTTGTGTGTGATATAGTAGAGGTAATGTAGTAGTGTAGTTCTGACCATGACATTGTGTGTGATATAGTAGAGGTAATGTAGTAATAGTAGTGTAGTTCTGACCCTAAGGTAATATGGTAGTTTAGTTCAGACCATGACTTTGTGTGTGATATAGTAGAGGTAATGTCGTAGTAGTAGTGTAGTTCTGACCCTAAGGTAATGTGGTGGTGGAGTTCAGACCGTGACTTTGTGTGTGATATAGTAGAGGTAATGTAGTAGTGTAGTTCTGACCCTAAGGTAATGTAGTAGTGTAGTTCTGACCGTGACTTTGTGTGTGATGGCCTTCTTGAGTCCCTCAGGAGAGATCTGGAGCAGCTCAGCTACCACTCTGATCTCCTGATCACTGACCACCGTCGCCACTTCCTGGCCTTCAGCCTGTTGTACAACAGGGATACACACTGTTATATACATTAAATACACTATATACTGTATATTATACTGCAGTGTTAAAACACACTGTTATATACATTAAATACACTATATACTGTATATTATACTGTAGTGTTAAAACACACTGTTATATACATTAAATACACTATATACTGTATATTATACTGTAGTGTTAAAACACACTGTTATATACATTAAATACACTATATACTGTATATTATACTGCAGTGGTAAAGCACATGTTATGTACATTAAATACACTATATACTATATAATATACTGCCATATAAAAACACACTGTTATATACATTAAATACACACTATATACTGTATATTATACTGCAGTGTTAAAAACATATTATATACATTAAATACACTATATACTATATATTATACTGTAGTGTTAAAACACACTGTTATATACATTAAATACACACTATATACTGTATATTATACTGCAGTGGTAAAGCACACTGTTATGTACATTAAATACACTATATACTGTATAATATACTGCCATATAAAACACACTGTTATATACATTAAATACACTATATACTGTATATTATACTGTAGTGTTAAAACACAGTTATATACATTAAATACACTATATACTGTATATTATACTGCAATATTAAAACACACTGTTAGGTGTTAGAGGTAGAGGTTAGGGGTTAGGGGTTAGGTTAGGAGGTTAGGGGTTAGAGGTTAGAGGTTAGAGGTTATAGTACCTGGTATGGCTGGAAGTAAACATTCCCCAGGTGTAGAACGGAGGACAGTAGTCTACAGATGCCGTTCTGCTCATCAGCACTGAAACACAGGATGTCCATGGCACTCTGCACACGACGGAAATCCGCTCCGTCATCCTTCCCCTCTATCGCACAGTCACCACCCTGGTACAGAGGGACACACCAAGGGAGAAATTCTGGTGTAAATATTCTGGGGGGGTCCGGGTTGTTCTCCCCCTGGATCCTTTTTTTGTTACATTTTAAATACATTTCCTGCAATTATACACAGTTTGACGTGACCTATCATGCCTCTCCTGAGGGATATTTTGTGAGGTGGATGGAGGGGTATTTTGAAAACAATATACGTGGGGCGGCAGCGTAGCCTAGTGGTTAGAGCGTTGGAAGGTTGCGAGTTCAAACCCCCGAGCTGACAAGGTACAAATCTGTCGTTCTGCCCCTGAACAGGCAGTTAACCCACTGTTCCCAGGCCGTCATTGAAAATAAGAATTTGTTCTTAACTGACTTGCCTGGTTAAATAAAGGTAAAAAAAATTAAAAAAGTAGAAAGGCACCTCAACCACCCAAAAAATAAAATATACATTATTTTAGGAAAAAAAGCTAACTTTCTGTTGTTGGGATACGACCCACACCATTCTGTTGTTGGGATACGACCCACACCATTCTGTTGTTGGGGTGCGACCCACACCATTCTGTTGTTGGGTTACGACCCACACCATTCTGTTGTTGGGGTACGACCCACACCATTCTGTTGTTGGTTCCACTCCACACCATTCTGTGGTTGGGGTACGCCCACACCATTCTGTTGTTGGGGTACGCACCCACACCATTCTGTTGTTGTAGTACGACCCACACCATTCTGTCGCTGGGGTACGGCCCACACCATTCTGTTGTTGGGTTACGAACCACACCATTCCGTTGTTGGGGTCTGACCCACACCATTCTGTGGTTAGGTACGCCCACACCACATTCTGTTGTTGGGGTGCGACCCACACCATTCCTGTTGTTGAGTTACGACCCACACCATTCTGTTGTTGGGCACTTCCACCCACAACTATTCTTGCGGTTGTATACGCCCCAATACCATTTCTGTTGCTGTGGCACGAATTCACACCATTCTGTTGTTGGGGTACGACCCACACCATTCTGTTGTTGGGGGTACGACCCTCACCATTCTGTTGTTGGGGGTACGACCCACACCATTCTGTTGTTGGGATACGACCCACACCATTCTGTTGTTGGGGTACGACCCACACCATTCTGTTGTTGGGGTACGACTCACACCATTCTGTTGTTGGGGTACGACCCACACCATTCTGTTGTTGGGGTACGACCCACACCATTCTGTTGTTGGGGTACGACTCACACCATTCTGTTGTTGGGGTACGACCCACACCATTCTGTTGTTGGGGTACGACCCACACCATTCTGTTGTTGGGGTACGACCCACACCATTCTGTTGTTGGGGTACGACCCACACCATTCTGTCGTTGGGATACGACCCACACCATTCTGTTGTTGGGATACGACCCACACCATTCTGTTGTTGGAGTTACGACCCACACCATTCTGTTGTTGGGATTACGACCCACACCATTCTGTCGTTGGGATACGACCCACACTATTCTGTCGTTGAGGGTACGACCCACACCATTCTGTGGTTGAGGTACGCCTACACCATTCTGTTGTTGGGGTACGACCCACACCATTCTGTTGTTGGGGTACGACCCACACCATTCTGTTGTTGAGGTACCACCCACACCATTCTGTTGTTGGGGTACGACCCACACCATTCTGTTGCTGGGATACGACCCACACCCATTCTGTCGTTGGGATACGACCCACACCATTCTGTCGTTGGGGTACGACCCACACCATTCTCTGTGGTTGAGGTACGCCCACACCATTCTGTTGTTGAGGGTACGACCCACACCATTCTGTTGTTGGGATACGACCCATACCATTCTGTTGTTGGGATACGACCCACACCATTCTGTCGTTGGGATACGACCCACACCATTCTGTTGTTGGGGTACGACCCACACCATTCTGTTGTTGGGGTACGACCCACACCATTCTGTTGTTAGTACGACCCACACCATTCTGTTGTTGGGATACTGACCCACACCATTCTGTCGTTGGGATACGACCCACACCATTCTGTCGTTGGGTACGACCCACACCATTCTGTGGTTGGGGTACGACCCACACCATTCTGTTGTTGGGGTACGACCCACACCATTCTGTTGTTGGGATACGACCCACACCATTCTGTTGTTGGGATACGACCCACACCATTCTGTCGTTGGGATCGACCCACACCATTCTGTCGTTGGGGTACGACCCACACCATTCTGTGGTTGGGGTACGCCCACACCATTCTGTTGTTGGGAGTACGACCCACACCATTCTGTTGTTGGGATACGACCCACACCATTCTCGTTGTTGGGGTACGATCCACACCATTCTGTTGTTGGGGTACGACTCCACACCATTCTGTCGTTGGGATACGACCCACACCATTCTGTTGTTGGGGTCGCCCACACCATTCTGTTGACCTGACCAAATTCACACAGGCATGTTGTGTTATAGATCTGTCATTCTCATTGAAAGCCCGTCTAAGAAGAGATAGATCTGTTCTATGTGTTATAGATCTGTCATTCTCATTGAAATCCAGTCTAAGGAGATGTAGATCTGTTCTATGTGTTATAGATCTGTCATTCTCATTGAAAGCCAGTCTAAGGAGAG
>NW_026281954.1:0-17564 GCF_023373465.1 Oncorhynchus keta
AGGTTAAATCCCCAGGTTAAATCCCTGGGTTAAATTCCTTGTGTTAAATAACTAGATTTAAATACTGAGGTTAAATAACCAGGTTAAATACTAAGCAAATACCTAGGTTAAATACCTAGGTTAAATCCCCAGGGTAAGTACCTAGATTAAATACCCTTGTTAAATAACTAGGTTAAATACCTAGGTTAAATCCCTGGGTTAAATACCCGGGTTAAATACCCGGGTTAAATACCTAGTTTAAATCCTCTGGTTAAATACCTAGGTTAAATCCCTGGGTTAAATCCCTGGGTTAAATACCCGGGATAAACCCCCGGGTTAAATCTCCAGGTTAAATCCCCAGGTTAAATCCCTAGATTATATAACCTGGTTAAATAACCTTATTAAATACCCAGGTTACATCCCCAGGTTAAATCCCTAGATTAAATACCCCGGTTAAATCAAATCAAATCAAATGTATTTATATAGCCCTTCGTACATCAGCTGATATCTCAAAGTGCTGTACAGAAACCCAGCCTAAAACCCCAAACAGCAAGCAATGCAGGTGTAGAAGCACGGTGGCTAGGAAAAACTCCCCTAGAATGCCTGGCTAAAAATCCCCAGGTTAAATACCGATGTTAAATCCCCAGGTTAAATACCTACGTTAAATAACCAGGTTAAATAACCAGGTTAAATCCCCTGCTAAATCCCTGGGTTAAATACTAGTTTAAATGCCCAGGTTTAATAACTAGATTAAATACCCGGGTTAAATAATCATAAAGACCCAGGTTAAATACCAAGTTAAATTCCTAGGTTAAATATCAACGTTAAATAACTGTGTTAAATCTGTGGGTTAAACCCTGGGTTAAATCCCTATCAAATCAAAATCAAGTGTAAAGGGATGAAGAATATGTACATAAAGATATATATGAATGAGTGATGGTACAGAATGGCATAGGCAAGATGCAGTAGATGGTATTGAGTGCAGTATATACATATGAGATGAGTATGTAAACAAAGTGGCATAGTTAAAGTGGCTAGTGATACATGTATTACATAACGATGCAGTAGATGATATAGAATACAGTATATACATATACAAGTGAGATGAGTAATGTAGGGAATGTAAACATTATATTAAGTAGCATTGTTTAAAGTGGCTAGTGATATATTTTATATCAATTTCCATCAATTTCCATGATTAAAGTGGCTGGAGTTGAGTCAGTGTGCTGGGCAGCAGCAACTCAAGTGAGATGGTGAGATCGTGAGTGAGTTTGGTGGAACAAACTCCCTCACGACGCCAGACAGCGGAGTCAATCACCACCTTCCGGAGACACCTGAAACCCCACCTCTTTAAGGAATACCTAGGATAGGATAAGTAATCCTTCTCACCCCCTCAAAAGATTTAGATGCACTATTGTAAAGTGGCTGTTCCACTGGATGTCATAAGGTGAATGCACCAATTTGTAAGTCGCTCTGGATAAGAGCGTCTGCAAATGACTTAAATGTAAATGTAAATGTAAATGTTAAATACCTAGTTAAATACCTAGGTTAAATCCCCAGGTTAAATACCTAGGTTAAATACCTAGGGTTAAATCCCCAGGTTAAATACCTAGGTTAAATCCCCAGGTTAAATACCTAAGTTAAATCCCTTGGTTAAATACCAGGTTAAATACCTATGTTAAATCCCCTGGGTTAAATATCCAGGTTAAATTCCTAGGTTAAATCCCCAGGTTAAATACCCATCTTAAATCCCTGGGATAAATACCCATGTTAAATACCCAGTTTAAATACCTAGGTTAAATACCTATCTTAAATAACCAGGTTAAACACGAGGTTAAATCCACATGTTAAATCCACAGGTTAAATCCCTGGGTTAATTACCTATCTTAAATAACCAGGTTAAACACGTAGGTTAAATACTGGGTTAAATCCACAGGTTAAATCCCTGGGTTAATTACCTAGGTTAAATACCTGGATTAAATACCAGGTTTAAATACCCAGATTAAATAACGGGTTTAAATACCCAGATTAAATAACGGGTTTAAATACCCAGATTAAATACCAGGGTTAAATACCCAGATTAAATACCAGGGTTAAATACCCAGATTAAATAACAGGTTTAAACCCAGGTTAAATAACGTGTTTTAATACCCAGATTAAATACCAGGGTTAAATACCCAGATAAAATAACGGGTTTAAATACCCAGATTAAATACCAGGGTTAAATACCCAGATTAAATAACGGGTTTAAATACCCAGATTAAATACCGGGTTTAAATACCCAGATTAAATACCAGGGTTAAATACCCAGATTAAATAACGGGTTTAAATACCCAGATTAAATAACGGGTTTAAATACCCAGATTAAATACCCAGATTAAATACCAGGGTTAAATACCCAGATTAAATAACGGGGATAAATACCCATATTAAATACCACGGTTAAATACCCAGATTAAATACCAGGGTTAAATACCCAGATTAAATACCAGGGTTAAATACCCAGATTAAATAACGGGTTTAAATACCCAGATTAAATACCAGGGTTAAATACCCAGATTAAATACCAGGGTTAAATACCCAGATTAAATACCAGGTTAAATACCCAGATTAAATAACGGGTTTAAATACCCAGATTAAATGCATTTTTCTAATTCTTTTCAACTGTACTTCCAAATACATTTACATTTTGAACCATTTTGTCTTTTCAAATTCAATATATCTGATTACTTACCTCGAATATATGTGTAAATAATTGAAATATTTGCAACAGATTTTAAAACTTGTGGTCTTTGCAGGTGTGTGAGTCTTTGATTGGTTAATGAGACCTCTTGGCCCGCCCTCTCTCTACAGCAGCTGCTCATTGGACTGTCCAGAGACACAGAGCTCGTCGGTCTAGTGGAGGTGACAGAACGTTGCAGATAGAAATGTAACCAATAGATCTGACACCCTTCTGACAGACAATCATGCCTGTTCTAGACTACACATTTCTATGTGAACGTTGTGTAACGTTGAGCCCTCGTAAACCCCAGAACCTCGTCAGACAAACTCACATCTCTTCTATTCCTCTCCACTTCCCTCCTTCTTACCTGTTCCCTCCTCCCTCCATTTCCTCCTCCTCCCTCCGACTTCCCCTCCTCCTCCTCTCCTATTCCTCATTCTCCTTCCTTCATCATATTCCTTCCTTTCCTATTTCATCTTCCTTTCCTATTCCACTCCTCCTCCCTCCTAACCCCTCATCCCCTCCTCCCTCCTACTTCCCCATCCTCCCTCCTATCTCCCTTCCCTCCTCCCTCCTTCTTCCCCCCTCATCTTCCTCCTTCCTACTTCATCCATCCTCCCTTTCCCCTCCCCTCCTTCCATTTCTCCCCTTCCCTCCCTCCTACTTCCCCTTTCCCTCCCTTCCTACTTCCCTCTCCTTCCCTCCTACTTCCTCTCCTCCTCCCTCCTAGTTTCCCCTTTCTACTTTCCTCCTCCCTCCTACTTCCCCCTCTCCTCCTCCCAAAACTTCCCTCTCCTTCCCTCCTACTTTCCCTCCTCCATCCTCCTTTCCTTCCTCCTCCATTTCCTACTTCCCTTCCTCCCCTCCCTCCTACTTCCCTCCCCTCCCTCCTATTCCCTCCTCCTCCCTCCTACTTCCCTCCTCCTCCTATTTCCTCTTCCCTTCCCTCCCTCCTCCTACTTCCCTTCCATCCTCCCTCCTACTTCCCCCTCCCTCCTCCCTCCTACTTCCCCTCCTCCCTTCCTACTCATCCTCCTCCTCCCTTCCCTCCTACTTCCCCTCCTCCTCCCTCCTACTTCCCCTCCTAAACTTCCTTCCCCTCCTACTTCCCCCTCCTCCTCCTTCCTTCTTTCCCTCTCCTCCTCCTCCCTTCCCCTCTCCTCCCTTCCTTCCCTCTCCCCTCCTCCCTCCTACTTCCCCTCCTCCTCCCTCCTACTTCCCCTCTCCTCCTCCCTTCTCCCCTCCCCTCCTCCCTCCCTACTTCCCCTCCTCCTCCCTCCTACTTCCCCTCCTCCTCTTTCCTACTTCCTCTTCCTTTGGCCATTTCATCCTCCTTCCCTTCTCCTCCTTCCTCCTACTTCCCCTCTCCTCCTCCCTCCTATTTTCCTTTCCTCCTCCCTCCTCTTCCCTCTCTCCCCTCCTCCTTAAATGTCATCCTCCTCCCCTCCTACTTCCCCTCCCCTCCTTCCTTCCTAGCCTTTCTCTCCTCCCTCCTACTTCCCCTCTCTCCTCCTCCCTCCTATTCCTCCCTCCCTTCCTCTCCTTCCTTCCTTCCTATTTCCTCTCTCCCTCCTACTTCCTCCCCCTCCCCTCCCTCCTACTTCCCTCCTCCTCCCTCCTACTTCCATCCTCTCTCCTCCTCCCTCCTATTTTCCCTCTCCTCCTCCCTCCTACTTCCTCTTCCTCCTCCTCCCCCTCTACTTCCCTCCTCCCTCCTACTTCCCCTCTCTCATCCTCCTATTCCCATCCTTCCTTTCCTACTTCCCTCCTCCTCCTCCTATTCCCTCCTCCTCCCTCATCTACTTCCCCTAAATCCTCCCCACTCCTCCTCCTATCCCTTCATCCTCCTCCCTCCTATTCCCTCATCTCCTCCCTCCTACTTCCCTCCTCCTCCCTTTCTTCCCCTCCTCTCCTCCCTCCTACTTCCCCTCCTCATCTTCCCTCCTCTTCCCCTCTCCATCCCCTCCTACTTCCCTTCATCATCCTCCTCCTCTTCTCTCCTCCTCATCATCACTTCCCTCATCCTCCTCCCTCCTACTTCCCTCCTCCTCCTCCCTCTCCTGCTTCCTCCTCCTCCATCCTCCTCCCTCCTCCCTTCCCTCCTCTCCTCCTCCCTCCTACTTCCCCTCTCCTCCTCCCTCCTACTTCCGTCCTCCTCCTCCTTACTTTCCCCCTCACTCCTCCCTCCTCTCCCTCAGGCATTGGAAGGAGCCTCAGATCAGCTCCTCCAACAAGATCAACTACCAAAATACTACAGTCAACAGCCCTCGGTACTGGTCTCTCTCCTCTCCTCTCCTCTCTCCCTCCTCTCCTCTCCCTCTCCTCTCCTCTCCTCTCCTCTCCTCTCCTCTCCTCTCCTCTCCTCCTCTCCTCTCCTCTCCTCTCCTCTCCTCTCCTCTCCACAAGAGGATTAGTGACTATTTTGTGAATCATTAATGTGACTCCACATTTGACAAAATGGCCGTCGTGTGTCAATATATCGTCGGTCTGTTGCTTATGTTATGATGTAATTGTCTCAGTGTCAGCAGTTTCATCATCATCACCATCATCATCATCATCTTCCTGTGTGTTGTATCTTTTGGTGTTTGGTCCCTATCGCCTTCTCATTTCAGCTACAGTCTATTTTGCTGTGTGTACCTGCATACCTCACCCAACCCCATACCTCACCCCCTCACCAACCCCATACCTCACCCAACCCCATACCTCACCCCCTCACCAACCCCATACCTCACCCTCTTCACCCAACCCATACCTCACCCCTCACCAACCCCATACCTCACCCCTCTCACCAACCCCATACCTCACCCCTTACCCAACCCATATCACCCTTTCATTTAACCTTTATACCTCACCCCTCTTCACCCAACCCCATACCTCACCCCCTCACCAACCCCATACCTCACTTTTTCTCACCAACCCCATTTTCACCCCTTCACCTAATTTTATACCTCACCCCTTTACCCAATTTTATACTCACTCTTCACTACACCATCTTTATATTTTCACTTTTCACCCAACCCCATATTTTTACCCCCTCTTCACCCCCACACCATCTTTATATTTTTCACCCCCTCACCAACCCCATACCTCACCCCTCTTCACCCCCACACCATCCCCATACCTCACCCCCTCACCCAAACCCCATACCTCACCCCTCTTCACCCCCCACACCATCCCCATACCTCACCCCCTCACCTAACCCCATACTCACCTCACACAACCCCCATACCTCACCCCCTCACACAACCACCTAAACCTCACCGCCCTTCACCAACCCCATATTTCACCCTTTCACTTCACATCGTCCCCATACCTCACCCTCTTCACTTACATCATCTCTTATACCTCACCCCTCTTCACCCCCTACATCATCCCCATACTCACCCCTCTTCACCCTTTACACCATCCCCATACCTCACCCCTTTTCACCCCCACACCATCCCCATACCCCCTCACCTAACCCCATACTCACCCCCTCACACAACCCCATACCTCACCCCTCACACAACCACCTAAACCTCACCACCCTCACTAACCCCATACCTCACCCCTCTTCACCCACACATCATCCCCATACCTCACCCTCTTCACCCTCCCACATCATCCCCATATTTTTCACCCCTCTTCACCCCCCACACCATCCCCATACCTCACCCCTCTTCCCCCCTCACCAAACCCATACCCTCACCCTCCTCACCCAACCCCATACCTCACCCTCTTCACCCCCCCCACACCATCCCCATACCTCACCTCTTCACCACCCACCATCCCCATACCTCACCCCTCTTTACCCCCCCTCACTAAACCTATACCCCTCACCCCCTCCTCACCCAACCCCATACCTTTTTCCCTCCTCACTCAACACCATATTTTTACCTCCCTCACTTTAACACCATACCTTTACCCCTTCATTTAACACCATATTTTCACCTCACCCCTCCCTCACCCAATATTATACTTCACCCTTCTCGCCCAACCCCAGTCCCTCACCCCTCCTCACCCAACCTTTATACCTCTAGTCCTCGCCCCTCCTCACCCAACACCATACCCTCACCTACCCTCCTCACCCAATCCCATACTTCACCCTCCTCGCCCAACCCCAGTCTCTACCTCTCCTCACCCAACCCCATACCTCAGTCCCTCACCCTCCTCATCCAATTTTATACCTCAGTCCTCACCCTCCTCACCCAACCCCATATCCCAGTCCTCACCCTCCTCCTCACCCAACCCCATATCCCAGTCCTCACCCCTCCTCACCCAACCCCATACCTCAGTCCCTCCCTCCCTCCCCCTCCCTACCCAACCCTTCTCCCTCCCCATCAGACTCTCATTGACCTCTGCCCTCTAGGCAACAGACCAGCCAATGCGAACGAACGGTTTGGACGTTGTGGGACTCCGGCCGCTTGATCTGATCATCCCCTTCACCATCCAGAATGGAGAGATCACAGGTACACACACACACACACACACACACACACACACACACACACACACACACACACACACACACACACACACACACACACACACACACACACACACACACACACACACACACACACACACAACAAAACGGGTTTAAGAAGCAGAGAGCAGACCGGATTTAGCCGTGTCCTCTGAATTTTTTCAACGACTTCTAATAAAAAGGAAAAACAAGGCGTGCCTGTCTAACCGGTGTCTTCGTCCCCTAGGTGATGTGTGCATGCCGTCAGGTAAGACAGCCAAGCCAGACATCACAGACAATAAGGACGGGACGGTAACGGTTAAATACGCTCCGACTGAGGCCGGCCTGCACGAGATGGACATCAAATATGATGGGATACACATCCCTGGTACGAACACACACACTACACACACCCCTGGTACGAACACACACACTACACACACCCCTGGTAATGCAGACAACACACACTACACACACATCCCTGGTGCAGAATAAACACACACACACACACACACATCCCTGGTACGAACAACACACACTACACACATCCCTGGTACGAACAACACACACTACACACACACCCTGGTACGAACAACACACACTACACACACATCCCTGGTATGAACAACACACACTACACACACACCCCTGTACGAACAACACACACTACACACACATCCCTGGTACGAACAACACACTACACACACACACACACATCCCTGGTAATGAACAACACACACTACACACATCCCTGGCATGAACAACACACACTACACACACCCTGGTACGAACAACACACACTACACACACACATCCCTGGTACGAACAACACACACTACACACATCCCTGGGTACGAACAACACACACTACACACACCCCCTGGTACGAACAACACACACTACACACACATCCCTGGTACGAACAACACACACTACACACACCCTGTACGAACAACACACACTACACACACCCCTGGTACGAACAACACACACTACACACACCCTGGTACGAACACACACTACACACACCCTGGTACGAACACACACTACACACACCCCTGGTACGAACACACACTACACACACACATCCCTGGTAATGAACAACACACACTACACACACACACACCCTGGTACGAACAACACACACCACACACACACCCCTGGTACGAACAACACACACTACACACACCCCTGGTACGAACAACACACACTACACACACACACACCCCTGGTACGAACAACACACACTACACACACACACACCCCTGGTACGAACAACACACACTACACACACCCCTGGTACGAACAACACACACTACACACACCCCTGGTACGAACAACACACACTACACACATCCCTGGTACGAACACACACACTACACACTACACACACACCCCTGGTACGAACAACACTATACACCATACACTACACACACATCCCTGGTACGAACACACACACTACACACACCCCTGGTACGAACAACACACACTACACACACCCCTGGTACGAACAACACACACTACACACACATCCCTGGTACGAACAACACACACTACACACACACCCCTGGTACGAACAACACACACTACACACACATCCCTGGTACGAACAACACACACTACACACACACACACCCCTGGTACGAACAACACACACTACACACACATCCCTGGTACGAACAACACACACTACACACACATCCCTGGTAATGAACAACACACACTACACACACACACCTGGTACGAACAAACACACTACACACACACACACACCCCTGGTACGAACAACACACACTACACACACACACACCCCCTGGTACGAACAACACACACACACACATCCCTGGTACGAACAACACACACTACACACACATCCCTGGTACGAACAACACACACACACACACACACCTGGTACGAACAACACACACTACACACACTACACACACCCCTGGTATGAACAACACACACTACACACACACATCCCTGGTACGAACAACACACACTACACACACATCCCTGGTACAGAACAACACACACTACACACACACCCCTGGTATGAACAACACACACTACACACACCCCTGGTACAAAAACACTACACACACACACACCCCTGGTACGAACAACACACACTACATACACACACACCCTGGTACGAACAACACACACTACACACACATCCCTGGTACGAACAACACACACTACACACACCCCTGGTACGAACACACACTACACACACATCCCTGGTACGAACACACACTACACACACCCACACCCCTGGTACGAACAACACACACTACACACACATCCCTGGTACGAACAACACACACTACACACACACCCCTGGTACGAACAACACACACTACACACACCCCTGGTACGAACAACACACACTACACACACATCCCTGGTACGAACACACACTACACACACCCCTGGTACGAACAACACACACTACACACACCCCTGGTACGAACAACACACACTACACACACATCCCTGGTACGAACACACACTACACACACCCTGGTACGGAACAACACACACTACACACACCCTGGTACGAACAACACACACTACACACCCCTGGTACGAACACACACTACACACACCCTGGTACGAACAACACACACTACACACACCCCTGGTACGAACAACACACACTACACACACCCCTGGTACGAACAACACACACTACACACACCCCTGGTACGAACAACACACACTACACACACCCCTGGTACGAACAACACACACTACACACACACATCCCTGGTACGAACACACACTACACACACCCCTGGTACGAACAACACACACTACACACACACCCCTGGTACGAACACACACTACACACACCCCTGGTACGAACAACACACACTACACACACCCCTGGTACGAACAACACACACTACACACACACCCCTGGTACGAACACACACTACACACACCCCTGGTATGAACAACACACACTACACACACCCTGGTACGAACAACACACACTACACACACCCTGGTACGAACAACACACACTACACACACCCCTGGTATGAACAACACACACTACACACACATCCCAGTACGAACAACACACACTACACACACATCCCCGGTACAGACAACACACACTACACACACATCCCTGGTACGAACAAACACACTACACACACCCTGGTATGAACAACACACACTGATGGTCTCATACACATGGTTAGCAGATGTTATTGGTCCTCATACACATGGTTAGCAGGTGTTAATGGTCACATACACATGGTTAGCAGGTGTTAATGGTCCTCATACACATGGTTAGCAGATGTTAATGGTCCTCATACACATGGTTAGCAGGTGTTAATGGTCCTCATACACATGGTTAGCAGGTGTTATTGGTCCTCATACACATGGTTAGCAGGTGTTAATGGTCTCATACACATGGTTAGCAGATGTTAATGGTCACATACACATGGTTAGCAGGTGTTATTGGTCCTCATACACATGGTTAGCAGATGTTATTGGTCACATGGTTAGCAGGTGTTAATGGTCCTCATACACATGGTTAGCAGATGTTAATGGTCCTCATACACATGGTTAGCAGGTGTTAATGGTCCTCATACACATGGTTAGCAGATGTTAATGGTCCTCATACACATGGTTAGCAGGTGTTAATGGTCCTCATACACATGGTTAGCAGATGTTAATGGTCCTCATACACATGGTTAGCAGGTGTTAATGGTCCTCATACACATGGTTAGCAGATGTTAATGGTCCTCATACACATGGTTAGCAGGTGTTATTGGTCCTCATACACATGGTTAGCAGATGTTAATGGTCCTCATACACATGGTCAGCAGATGTTATTGGTCCTCATACACATGGTTAGCAGATGTTATTGGTCACATACACATGGTTAGCAGATGGTATTGGTCACATACACATGGTTAGCAGGTGTTATTGGTCCTCATACACATGGTTAGCAGATGTTATTGGTCACATACACATGGTTAGCAGATGTTATTGGTCACATACACATGGTTAGCAGGTGTTAATGCGAGTGTAGCGAAATGCTTTTGCTTCCAGTTCCAACAGTGCAGTAATATCTAACAATTTCACAACAACTACCTACTACACACAGATCTAAGTAAAGGAATAGAATAACAATATATAAATATATGGATGAGTAATGTCAGAGCGGCATAGACTAAGATACAGTAGTATAGAATACAGTGAGATGAGTAATGCATAGACTAAGATACAGTAGTATAGAATACAGTGAGATGAGTAATGCATAGACTAAGATACAGTAGTATAGAATACAGTGTATACATATGAGATGAGTAATGCATAGACTGAGATACAGTAGTATAGTATAGAATACAGTATATACAGTGTGGCAAAAAGTGTTTAGTCAGCCACCAATTGTGCAAGTTCTCCCACTTAAAAAGATGAGAGAGGCCTGTAATTTTCATCATAGGTACACTTCAACTATGACAGACAAAATGAGGAAAAACAAATCCAGAAAATCACATTGTAGGATTTTTAATTAATTTATTTGCAAATTATGGTGGAAAATAAGTATTTGGTCAATAACAAAAGTTTATCTCAATACTTTGTTATATACCCTTTGTTGGCAATGACAGAGGTCAAAGGTTTTCTGTAAGTCTTCACAAGGTTTTCACACACTGTTGCTGGTATTTTGGCCCATTCCTTCGTGCAGATCTCCTCTCGAGCAGTGATGTTTTGGGGCTGTTGCTGGGCAACACAGACTTTCAACTCCCTGGCAAAGATTTTCTTTGGGGTTGAGATCTGGAGACTGGCTAGGCCACTCCAGGACCTTGAAATGCTTCTCATGGCCACTCCTTCGTTGTCCAGGCGGTGTGTTTGGGATCATTGTCATGCTGAAAGACCCAGCCATGTTTCATCTTCAATGCCCTTGCTGATTGAAGGAGGTTTTCACTCAAAATCTCACGATACATGGCCCCATTCATTCTTTCCTTTACATGGATCAGTCGTCCTGTCCCTTTGCAGAAAAACAGCCCCCAAAGCATGATGTTTCCACCCCATGCTTCACAGTAGGTATGGTGTTCTTTGGATGCAACTCAGCATTCTTTGTCCTCCAAACACGACAAGTTGAGTTTTTACCAAAAGTTATATTTTGGTTTCATCTGACCATATGACATTCTCCCAATCTTCTTCTGGATCATCCAAATGCTCTCTAGCAAACTTCAGACGGGCCTGGACATGTACTGGCTTAAGCAGTGGGACACGTCTGGCACTGCAGGATTTGAGTCCTGGCGGCGTAGTGTGTTACTAATGGTAGGCTTTGTTACTTTGGTCCCAGCTCTCTGCAGGTCATTCACTAGGTCCCTCCGTGTGGTTCTGGGATTTTTGCTCACCGTTCTTGTGATCATTTTGACCCCACTGGGTGAGATCTTGCGTGGAGCCCAGATCGAGGGAGATTATCAGTGTTCTTGTATGTCTTCCATTTCCTAATAATTGCTCCCACAGTTGATTTCTTCAAACCAAGCTGCTTACCTATTGCAGATTCAGTCTTCCCAGCCTGGTGCAGGTCTACAATTTTGTTTCTGGTGTCCTTTGACAGCTCTTTGGTCTTGGCCATAGTGGAGTTTGGAGTGTGACTGATTGAGGTTGTGGACAGGTGTCTTTTATACTGATAACAAGTTCAAACAGGTGCCATTAATACAGGTAACGAGTGGAGGACAGAGGAGCCTCTTTAAGAAGAAGTTACAGGTCTGTGAGAGCCAGAAATCTTGCTTGTTTGTAGGTGACCAAATACTTATTTTCCACCATAATTGAATACTTGTCAAATCAAGGTGGTTTTATTTTTCATTCATCTTCTACTTTGACATAATTTAGTATTTTGTGTAGATCTTTCAAGAAATTGCAATTAAATCTGTTTTCATCCCACTTTGTAAAATAATAAAATGTGAAGAAATCCAAGGGGGTGAATACTTAAGATACTACAATACCAATTACACCACTCGCTCAATCATACCACTTTAGGGTCTATATTTTTGGAAAAGTGGAAGTTATTTCAGAATATTTAGGATTCTTAGCTTCTGCACCTTGCATTGCTTGCTGTTTGGGGTTTTAGGCTGGGTTTCTGTACAGCACTTTGAGATATCAGCTGATGTAAGAATACATTTGATTGATTGATTGATTACTTGGCCAAGAACCTCTCCTGTGACAGATAACAGTATTGGTCTGGATCTGGATTTGCTGCTTCTCTCTCACCCCTCCACCCTCTCCTCCTCTCTCTCTCTCTCTCCTCCTCTCTCTTTCTCTCTCCTCTCTCCCCACTTTCTCCCCTCTCTCCTCTCTTCCCCTCTCTCCTCTCTCTCTCTTCCTCTCTCCCCACTCTCTCCACTCTCTATCCTCTGGTCCCCTATCTCTTCCCTCTCTCCCCCACTCTCTCCCCTCTCTCTCCTCTCTCTCCTCTCCTCCCCTCTCTCCTCTCCTCACCTATCTCTCCTTCTCCTCTCCTCTCTTCCCTCTCTCCCCACTCTCTCCCCTCTCTCTCCTCTGCTCCCTCTCTCCCCTCTCCTCTCTCTCTTCTCTCTCCTCCCCTCTCCTCTATCCCCACTCTCTCCCCCTCCTCTCCTCTCTCTCCCCTCTCTCTCCCTCCTCTCCTCTCTCTCCTCTCTCCTCTCTCCCTCTCTCTCTCATCTCTCTCTCTCCCCCTCTCCCCACTCTCTCCACTCTCTCTCTCTCTCCTCCTCTCACTCCCTCTGCGCCCCACTCTCCCCCTCTCCCTCTCCTCTCTCCTCCCTCTCCTCCCCTCTCCCCACTCTCTCCCTCTCTTCTCTCCTCTCCCTCTCCACTCTCTCTCTACTCTCTCTCTCTCCCTCTCTCTCTCTCTCTCCCCTCTCTCTCTCTCTCTCTCTCTCTCTCTCTCTCTTCTCCTCTCCCTCCTCTCTCCTCTCTCTCCCTCTCCCATCTCCCTCTCCCATCTCTCTCCCCTCTCTCTCTCTCTCTCTCTCTCTCTCTCTCTCTCTCCCCTCTCTCCCCTCTCTCCCCTCTCCTCCTCTCCCCTCTCTCTCCTCTCCTCCCCTCTCTCCTCTACTCACCTCTCTCCTCTCTTCCCTCTCCCCCACTCCCTCTCCCCCTCTCCCCTCTGCTCCCTCTCTCTCCCCCTCTCTCCCCACTCTCTCCCCTCTCTCTCCTTTCCTCACCTATCTCCTCTCTTCTCCTCTCCCACTCTCTCCCCTCTCTCCCCACTCTCTCCCCTCTCCCCCAATCTCTCCCCTCTCTCCCCTCTCTCCTCTCTCTCCCCTCTCTCTCTCCTCTCTCGCTCTCTCCCCACTCTCTCCCCTCTCTCTCCTCTCTCTCTCCTCCTCTCTCCCCACTCTCTCCCTCTCTCTCCCCTCTCTCTCCCCTCTCTCCTCTCTCTCCCCTCTCTCCCCTCTCTCTCCTCTCTCATCTCTCTCCTCTCTCTCTCCCCTCTCTCTCCCTCTCTCTCCTCTCTCTCTCTCCCCCTCTCTCCTCTCCTCTCTCTCATCCCTCTCTCCTCTCTCTCATCCCTCTCTCCCCTCTCTCCCCACCCTCTCCCCTCTCTCCTCTCTCCTCTCTCTTCTCACCTATCTCCCTCTCCTCCTCTCTCATCCCTCTCTCCCCTCTCTCCCCTCTCTCCTCTCTCTCCTCTCTCTCTCTCCTCTCCCCCACCTCTCTCCCCCTCTCCACTCTCTCCCCTCTCTCTCCCCTCTCTCTCCTCCCTCTATCTCTCTCCCTCTCTCTCCCTCTCTCTCTCTCTCCCCTCTCTCTCCTCTCCTCTCTCTCATCCCTCTCTCCCTCTCTCATCCCCCTCCCTCTCTCCCCCTCTCTCTCCCCTCTCTCCCCTCTCTCCTCTCTCCCCCTCTCTCCTCTCCTCTCTCTCATCCCTCTCTCCTCTCTCTCATCCTCTCTCCCTCTCTCCCCCACTCTCTCCCTCTCTCTCCTCTCTCTCCTCTCCTCCCCTCTCTCTCCCTCCTCCCCTCTCTCCTCTACTCACCTCTCTCCCTCTCTTCCCTCTCTCCCCACTCTCTCCCCTCTCTCTCCTCTGCTCCCCTCTCTCTCCCCTCTCTCCCACTCTCTCCCCTCTCTCTCCTTTCCCTCACCTATCTCCTCCTCTTCTCCTCTCTCCCCACTCTCTCCCCTCTCTCCCCACTCTCTCCCCTCTCTCCCCAATCTCTCCCCTCCCTCTCCCCTCTCTCTCCTCCCTCCCTCTCTCTCCTCTCTCGCCTCTCCCCCCTCTCCCCTCTGTACTCTCACTCTCTCTCTCGTCTGACTCTCTACCCACTCTCTCCATCTGTCTCTCACCTCTCTCTCCCATCTGACTCTCACTCTCTCCCATCTGTACTCTCTACCCTCTCTCATCTGTACTCTATATCTCTCTCCCATCTACTCTCACCTCTCTCTCCAGTCTGTATACTCTCATCTCTCTCTCCCATGTCTGACTCTCTACCTCTCTCTCCATCTACTCCTCATCCCACTCTCCCTCTCTCCCCACTCTCACCCTCTCTCCTCTCTCTCCTCTCTCCTCTTCTCACCTATCTCCTCTCTCTCATCCCTCTGTCCTCCTCTCTCACCCCTCTCTCCACCTGACTCTCTCCCCTCTCTCCATCTGACTCTCTCCCCTCTCCCATCTGGCTCTCACCCCTCTCCCATCAGCTCTCTCCCCTCTCCCATCCCCACTCTCTCCCCTCTCTCCCTCTGACTCCACCCCTCTCCCCATCTGACTCTCCCCTCTCTCTTCCCTCTGACTCTCCACCCTCTCTCCCATCTGACTCTCACCCCTCTCCCATCTGACTCTCATCCCTCTCTCCTCTCTCGCATCCCTCTCTCCCCTCTCTCTCCCCCTCTCTCTCCTCTCTCCCCTCTCCCTCTCTCCCCCTCTCTCCACTCTATCTACTCTCATCCCTCTCTCCTCTCTCTCACCCTCTCTCCCTCTCTCCCCTCTCTCCCCCTCTCCCACTCTGACTCTCTCCTCTCTCCTCTCTCTCCTCTCTCCCTCTCTCCCTCTCTCTCCTCTCTCCCCTCTCCCTCTCCTCTCTCCCCTCTCCCTCTGCTCTCCCCTCCTCTCCCTCTCTCTCCCCTCTCTCTCTCCTCTCTCCCCTCTCTCTCCTCTCTCCTCTCTCCCCTCTCCTCTCACTCTCTCCCTCTCTCTCTCCCTCTCCCTCTCTCCCCTCCTCTCCCTCTCTCTCTCTCTCCCTCTCCCCTCTCCCCTCTCTCCCCTCTCTCCCCTCCCTCTCTCCACCCCTCTCTCCCCTCTCCCCTCTCTCTCCCTCTCCCTCTCTGCCTCTCACCTCCTCTCCCTCTCGCTCTCCCTCTCTCCCCTCTCTCTCTCATCCCTCTCCCTCTACTCTCCCCTCTCTCTCCTCTCTCTCCCCTCTCTCTCTCTCCCCCTCCCACTCAATCTCATCTCCTCTCTCCATCTACTCTCATCCTCTCTCCTCCTCTGCTCTCCCTCCTTCTCTCTCTGCACTCTCACCTCTCTCCATCTATACTCATCCTCTCTCTCATCGTCTCTCATCTCCTCTCTCCCCACTCTCTCTCACCTCTCTCTCCCTCTCTCTGACCTCTCATCTCCTCTCTCCCATCTATACTCTCACTCCTCTCTCTCTATCTCTCCCCCTCTCTCCCCTCTCTCACCCTCTCTCCTCTCTCTCTCTCCCCCTCTCTCCTCTCTCCTCTCTCATCCCTCTCTCCTCTCTCTCATCCCTCTCTCCCCTCTCTCCCACTCTCTCCCCTCTCTCATCTCTCTCCTCTCTCCTCTTCTCAGCTATACTCCTCTCCCTCTCCTCTCATCCCTCTGTCCTCTCTCTCATCCCTCTCTCCCCTCTCTCTCACCCCTCTCTCCATCTACTCTACTCCTCTCATCATCTCTCACCTCTCCCCCACTCTCTCTCACTCTCTCTCCCTCACTCTCTCCCCTCTCTCTCCTCTCTCTCTCTCCCATCTCTCTCTCACCTCTCTCCCTCACTCTCTCCCCTCTCTCTCCCTCTCTCCCCTCTCTCTCACCTCCTCTCCCTCTCTCTCATCCCTCTCTCCTCTCTCTCTCATCCCTCTCTCCCCTCTGACTCTCACCCTCTCTCCCCATCTGACTCTCACCCCTCTCCTCATCTGCCCCTCACCCTCTCCCACTCTGACTCTCATCCCTCTCCTCCTCTACTCTCATCTCCTCATCTCATCTGCCCTCTCTCCCCCTCTCTCCCCTCTCTCTCCTCTCTCTCCTCTCCATGCCCTGTCTCCTCTCCTCTCCTCTCTCCCCTACTCACCTCTCTCCTCTCTTCCCCCTATCTCTCCCCTCTCTCACAGTCCCCTCTCTCCCTCTGCTCCCCTCTCTCTCCCCTCTCTCCTCTCTCAGTCTTCCCCTCTCTCTACCTCTCCTCTCCTCTCTCTCTCTTCTCCTCTCTCCCCACTCTCTCC
>NW_026281955.1:0-37500 GCF_023373465.1 Oncorhynchus keta
GTGGACTCTCCCAGTGTGGTGGTGTGGGTTAACACTGTGGACTCTCCCAGTATGGTGGTGTGGGTTAACACTGTGGACTCTCCCAGTATGGTGGTGTGGGTTAACACTGTGGACTCTCCCAGTATGGTGGTGTGGGTTAACACTGTGGTCTCTCCCAGTATGGTGGTGTGGGTTAACACTGTGGACTCTCCCAGTATGGTGGTGTGGGTTAACACTGTGGACTCTCCCAGTATGGTGGTGTGGGTTAACACTGTGGACTCTCCCAGTATGGTGGTGTGGGTTAACACTGTGGACTCTCCCAGTATGGTGGTGTGGGTTAACACTGTGGACTCTCCCAGTATGGTGGTGTGGGTTAACACTGTGGACTCTCCCAGTATGGTGGTGTGGGTTAACACTGTGGACTCTCCCAGTATGGTGGTGTGGGTTAACACTGTGGACTCTCCCAGTGTGGTGGTGTGGGTTAACACTGTAGACTCTCCCAGTGTGGTGGTGTGGGTTAACACTGTGGACTCTCCCAGTATGGTGGTGTGGGTTAACACTGTGGACTCTCCCAGTATGGTGGTGTGGGTTAACACTGTGGACTCTCCCAGTATGGTGGTGTGGGTTAACACTGTGGACTCTCCCAGTATGGTGGTGTGGGTTAACACTGTGGACTCTCCCAGTATGGTGGTGTGGGTTAACACTGTGGTCTCTCCCAGTATGGTGGTGTGGGTTAACACTGTGGACTCTCCCAGTAGTGGTGGTGTGGGTTAACACTGTGGACTCTCCCAGTATGGTGGTGTGGGTTAACACTGTGGACTCTCCCAGTATGGTGGTGTGGGTTAACACTGTGGACTCTCCCAGTATGGTGGTGTGGGTTAACACTGTGGACTCTCCCAGTGTGGTGGTGTGGGTTAACACTGTGGACTCTCCCAGTATGGTGGTGTGGGTTAACACTGTGGACTCTCCCAGTATGGTGGTGTGGTTAACACTGTGGACTCTCCCAGTATGGTGGTGTGGGTTAACACTGTGGTCTCTCCCAGTATGGTGGTGTGGGTTAACACTGTGGACTCTCCCAGTATGGTGGTGTGGGTTAACACTGTGGACTCTCCCAGTATGGTGGTGTGGGTTAACACTGTGGACTCTCCCAGTATGGTGGTGTGGGTTAACACTGTGGACTCTCCCAGTGTGGTGGTGTGGGTTAACACTGTGGACTCTCCCAGTATGGTGGTGTGGGTTAACACTGTGGACTCTCCCAGTATGGTGGTGTGGGTTAACACTGTGGACTCTCCCAGTATGGTGGTGTGGGTTAACACTGTGGACTCTCCCAGTGTGGTGGTGTGGTGTGGGTTAACACTGTGGACTCTCCCAGTATGGTGGTGTGGGTTAACACTGTGGACTCTCCCAGTATGGTGGTGTGGGTTAACACTGTGGACTCTCCCAGTATGGTGGTGTGGGTTAACACTGTGGACTCTCCCAGTATGGTGGTGTGGGTTAACACTGTGGACTCTCCCAGTATGGTGGGTAACACTGTGACCTCCCAGTATGGTGGGTTAACACTGTGGACTCTCCCAGTATGGTGGTGTGGGTTAACACTGTGGACTCTCCCAGTGTGGTGGTGGGTGGGTTAACACTGTGGACTCTCCCAGTATGGTGGTGTGGGTTAACACTGTGGACTCTCCCAGTATGGTGGTGTGGGTTAACACTGTGGACTCTCCCAGTATGGTGGTGTGGGTTAACACTGTGGACTCTCCCAGTATGGTGGTGTGGGTTAACACTGTGGACTCTCCCAGTATGGTGGTGTGGGTTAACACTGTGGACTCTCCCAGTATGGTGGTGTGGGTTAACACTGTGGACTCTCCCAGTATGGTGGTGTGGGTTAACACTGTGGACTCTCCCAGTATGGTGGGTGTGGGTTAACACTGTGGACTCTCCCAGTATGGTGGTGTGGGTTAACACTGTGGACTCTCCCAGTATGGTGGTGTGTGGGTTAACACTGTGGACTCTCCCAGTATGGTGGTGTGGGTTAACACTGTGGTCTCTCCCAGTATGGTGGTGTGGGTTAACACTGTGGACTCTCCCAGTGTGGTGGTGTGGGTTAACACTGTGGACTCTCCCAGTATGGTGGTGTGGGTTAACACTGTGGACTCTCCCAGTAATAATTGGTGTGGTGTAGGTTAACACTGTGAGGACTCTCTGATGTGGTGGTGTGGTATTGAGTTAACACTGTGGACTCTCCCAGTATGGTGGTGTGGGTTGCCTGTGGAACTCTCAGTATGGTGGTGTGGTGTGGGTTTAACACTGTGGTCTCTCCCAGTGTGGTGGTGTGGAGTTAACACTGGACTCTCCCAGTGTGGTGGTGTGGGGACAGGTCTCTCCCAGTATGGTGGTGGGTGGGTTAACACTGTGGACTCTCCCAGTATGGTGGTGTGGGTTAACACTGTGGACTCTCCCATGGTGGTGTTAACACTGTGGACTCTCCCAGTATGGTGGTGGGTAACACTGTGGACTCTCCAGTATGGTGGTGTAGGTTAACACTGTGGGACTCTCCCTGGTGTGGGAGCATGGTGGTGTGGGGAACACTGTGGACTCTCCCAGTATGGTGGTGTGGGTTAAACACTGCACTCTCCCAGTATGGTGGTGGGTGTTAGGCACCTGGTCTCTCCCAGTATGGTGTGTGTGGTGGGTTAACACTGTGGTCTCTCCCAGTATGGTGGTGTGGTTAACACTGTGGACTCTCCCAGTATGGTGGTGTGGTTAACACTGTGGTCTCTCCCAGTATGGTGGTGTGGGTTAACACTGTGGTCTCTCCCAGTATGGTGGTGTGGGTTAACACTGTGGACTCTCCCAGTATGGTGGTGTAGGTTAACACTGTGGACTCTCCCAGTGTGGTGTGGTGTAGGTTAACACTGTGGTCTCTCCCAGTGTGGTGGTGTGGGTTAACACTGTGGTCTCTCCCAGTGTGGTGGTGTGGGGTTAACACTGTGGACTCTCCCAGTGTGGTGTGGGTTAACACTGTGGACTCTCCCAGTGTGGTGGTGTGGGTTAACACTGTGGACTCTCCCAGTGTGGTGGTGTGGTGTGGGTTAACACTGTGGATTCTCCCAGTATGGTGGTGTGGGTTAACACTGTGGACTCTCCCAGTATGGTGGTGGTGGGTTAACACTGTGGACTCTCCCAGTGTGGTGTGTGGTGTGGGTTAACACTGTGGACTCTCCCAGTATGGTGGTGTGGGTTAACACTGTGGTCTCTCCCAGTATGGTGGTGTGGGTTAACACTGTGGACTCTCCCAGTATGGTGGTGTGGGTTAACACTGTGGACTCTCCCAGTATGGTGGTGTGGTTAACAGTGGATGGTGGTGTGGGTTAACACTGTGGACTCTCCCAGTATGGTGGTGTGGTTAACACTGTGGACTCTCCCAGTGTGGTGGGTGGGTTAACACTGCAGACCTCCCAGTATGGTGGTGTGGGTTAACACTGTGGTCTCTCCCAGTGGTGGTGTGGGTTAACACTGTGGACTCTCCCAGTATGGTGGTGTGGGTTAACACTGTGGACTCTCCCAGCATGGGTGGTGGTGGCTAACACTGTGGACCTCCCAGCATGGTGGGTGGTGTGGGTTAACACTGTGGACTCTCCCAGTATGGTGGTGTGGGCTAACACTGTGGTCTCCCAGTATGGTGGTGTGGGTTAACACTGTAGACTCTCCCAGTATGGTGGTGTGGTGTGGGTTAGGTTAACACTGTGGACTCTCCCAGTATGGTGGTGTGGGTTAACACTGTGGACCTCCCAGTATGGTGGTGTGGGTTAACACTGTGGACTCCCAGTATGGTGGTGTGGGTTAACACTGTGGACTCTCCCAGTATGGTGGTGTGGTGGGTACAACACTGTGGACTCTCCCAGTGGTGGTGTGGGTTAACACTGTGGACTCTCCCAGTATGGTGGGTGTGGGTTAACACCTGTAGACTCTCCCAGTATGGTGGTGTGGGCTAACACTGTGGACTCTCCCAGTATGGTGGTGTGGCTAACACTGTGGACTCTCCCAGTATGGTGGTGTGGGTTAACAGTGTGGACTCTCCCAGTATGGTGGTGTGGGTTAACACTGTGGACTCTCCCAGTATGGTGGGGTTAACACTGTGGACTCTCCCAGTGTGGTGGGTGTGGGTTAACACTGTGGACTCTCCCAGTATGGTGGTGTGGGTTAACACTGTGGGACTCTCCCAGTATGGTGGTGTGGGTTAACACTGTGGACTCTCCCAGTATGGTGGTGGTGTGGGTTAACACTGTGGACTCTCCCAGTATGGTGGTGTAGGTTAACACTGTGGACTCTCCCAGTGTGGTGGTGGGGTTAACACTGTGGACTCTCCCAGTGTGGTGGTGTGGGTTAACACTGTGGACCTCCCCATGATGCGGTGGTGGTGGGTTAACACTGTGGTCTCTCCCAGCATGGTGGTGGGTTAACACTGTGGACTCTCCAGTATGGTGGTGGTGGTGTGGGGATTTAACACTGTGGACTCTCCCAGTATGGTGGTGTGGGTTAACACTGTGGACTCTCCCAGTATGGTGGTGTAGGTTACCACTGTGGTCTCTCCCAGTATGGTGGTGTGGGTTAACACTGTGGACTCTCCCAGTGTTAACACTGGTGGTGTGGGTTAACACTGTGGACTCTCCCAGTATGGTGGTGTGGGTTAACACTGTGGTCTCTCCCAGTATGGTGGTGTGGTGGGTTAACACTGTGGGTCTCCCAGTATGGTGGTGTGGGTTAACACTGTGGACTCCCAGTATGGTGGTGTGGGTTAACACTGGACTCTCCCAGTATGGTGGTGTGGTTAACACTGTGGGACTCTCCCAGTATGGTGGTGTGGTGTTAACACTGTGGACCTCCCAGTATGGTGGTGTGGGTTAACACTGTGGACTCTCCCAGTATGGTGGTGTGGTTAACACTGTGGACTCTCCCAGTGTGGTGGTGTGGGTTAACACTGTGGACTCTCCCAGTATGGTGGTGTGGGTTAACACTGTGGACTCTCCCAGTATGGTGGTGTGGGTTAACACTGTGGACTCTCCCAGTATGGTGGTGTGGGTTAACACTGTAGACTCTCCCCAGTATGGTGGTGTGGTGTGGGTTAACACTGTGGACTCTCCCAGTGTGGTGGTGTGGGTTAACACTGTGGACTCTCCCAGTATGGTGGTGTGGTGTGGGTTAACACTGTGGACTCTCCAGTATGGTGGTGTGGGTTAACACTGTGGACTCTCCCCCAGTATGGTGGTGTGGGTTAACACTGTGTTCTCTCCAGCATGGTGGTGTGGGTTGGCCACCGTGACCTCCTAGTGTGGTGGTGTGGGTTAAACACTGTCTCCCAGTGTGGTGGTGTGGGTTAACACTGTGACTCTCCCAGTATGTGGTGGTGGGTTAACACTGTGTCCCTCCCAGTATGGTGGTGTGGGTTAACACTGTGGACTCTCCCAGTGTGGTGGTGTAGGTTAACACTGTGGACTCTCCCAGTGCGTGGTGTGGCTAACACTGTGACCTCCCAGTATGGTGGTGTGGGTTAACACTGTGGTCTCTCCCAGTATGGTGGTGTGGTGGGTTAACACTGTGGACTCTCCCAGTATGGTGGTGTGGGCTAACACTGTGGACTCTCCCAGTGGTGGTGGTGTGGGTTAACACTGTGGTCTCTCCCAGTGTGGTGGTGTGGGTTAACACAGACTCTCCCAGTATGGTGGTGTGGGTTAACACTGTGGTCTCTCCCAGTATGGTGGTGTGGGTTAACACTGTGGACTCTCCCAGTGTGGTGGTGTAGGTTAACACTGTGGACTCTCCCAGTGGTGGTGGTGTGGGTTAACACTGTGGACTCTCCCAGTGTGGTATGGTGGTGTGGGTTAACACTGTGGACTCTCCCAGTATGGTGGGTGGGTTAACACTGTGGACTCTCCCAGTGTGGTGGTGTGGGTTAACACTGTGACTCTCCCAGTGTGGTGGTGTGGGCTAACACTGTGGACTCTCCCAGTGTGGTGGTGTGGGTTAACACTGTGGACTCTCCCAGTGTGGTGGTGGGTTAACACTGTGGACTCTCCCAGTGGTGGTGTGGTAACACACTCTGGTGGTGTGGGTTAACACTGTGGACCTCTCAGTATGGTGGTGTGGTGGGTTAACACTGTGGACTCTCCCAGTGGTGGTGGTGTGGGTTAACACTGTGGACTCTCCCAGTGTGGTGGTGGTGTGGGTTAACACTGTGGACTCCTCCCAGTGTGGTGGTGTGGTTAACACTGTGGGCTCTCCCAGTGTGGTGGTGTGGGTTAACACTGTGGACTCTCCCAGTGCATGGTGGTGTGGGTTAACACTGGACTCTCCCAGTATGCCAACACTGTGGTGTGGTGCGGGTTAACACTGTGGACTCTCTCAGTATGGTGGTGTGGTGTGGGTTAACACTGTGGACTCTCCCAGTATGGTGTGGTGTGGGTGTGGACTCTCCCAGTGTGGTGGTGGGCTAACACTGTGGACTCTCCCAGTATGTGTGGTGTGGGTTAACACTGTGGACTCTCCCAGTGTGGTGGTGTAGGCTAACACTGTGGACTCTCCCAGTGTGGTGGTGTGGGTTAACACTGTGGACTCTCCCAGTGGGTGGTGGTGTGGGTTAACACTGTGGACTCCTCCCAGTATGGTGGTGGTGGGTTAACACTGTGGTCCTCCCAGTATGGTGGTGTGGTGTGGGTTAACACTGTGGACTCTCCCAGTATGGTGGTGTGGTGTGGGTTAACACTGTGGACTCTCCCAGTATGGTGGTGTGGTGTCTCTGGGTTAACACTGTAGACTCTCCCAGTGGTGGGTGTGGGTTAACACTGTGGACTCTCCCAGTATGGTGGTGTGGTTAACACTGTAGACTCTCCCAGTGTGGTGGGGTGGGTTAACACTGTGGACCTCCAGTATGGTGGTGTGGTGGGTTAACACTGTGGTCCTCCCAGTATGGTGGTGGTGTGGGTTAACACTGTGGACTCTCCCAGTGTGGTGGTGTGGGTTAACACTGTGGACTCTCCCAGTATGGTGGTGTGGGTTAACACTGTGGACTCTCCCAGTATGGTGGTGTGGGTTAACACTGTGGACTCTCCCAGTATGGTGGGTGGGCTAACACTGTGGACTCTCCCAGTATGGTGGTGTGGGTTAACACTGTGGACTCTCCCAGTATGGTGGTGTGGGTTAACACTGTGGACTCTCCCAGTATGGTGGTGTGGGTTAACACTGTGGACTCTCCCAGTGTGGTGGGTGGGTTAACACTGTGGACTCTCCCAGTATGGTGGGTGGGTTAACACTGTGGACTCTCCCAGTATGGTGGTGTGGGTTAACACTGTGGACTCTCCCAGTATGGTGGTGTGGGTTAACAGTGTGGTGGGTGGTGTGGGCTAACACTGTGGACTCTCCCAGTATGGTGGTGTGGGTTAACACTGTGGACTCTCCCAGTATGGTGGTGTGGGTTAACACTGTGGACTCTCCCAGTATGGTGGTGTGGGTTAACACTGTGGACTCTCCCAGTGTGGTGGTGGTGGTTAACACTGTGGACTCTCCCATGGTGTGGGTTAACACTGGGGGTGTATGGGTTAACACTGTGGACTCTCCCAGTGGTGGTGGTGTGGGTTAACACTGTGGACTCTCCCAGTATGGTGGTGTGGGTTAACACTGTGGACTCTCCCAGTGTGGTGGTGGGTTAACACTGTGGACTCTCCCAGTATGGTGGTGTGGGTTAACACTGTGGACTCTCCCAGTATGGTGGTGTGGGTTAACACTGTGGACTCTCCCAGTATGGTGGTGTGGGTTAACACTGTGGACTCTCCCAGTATGGTGGTGGTGGTGTGGGTTAACACTGTGGACTCTCCCAGTATGGTGGTGTGGGTTAACACTGTGGACTCTCCCAGTGTGGTGGTGTGGGTTAACACTGTGGACTCTCCCAGTATGGTGGGTGGGTTAACACTGTGGACTCTCCCAGTATGGTGGTGTGGTGTGGGTTAACACTGTGGACTCTCCCAGTATGGTGGTGTGGGTTAACACTGTAGACTCTCCCAGTATGGTGGTGTGGTGTGGGTTAACACTGTGGACTCTCCCAGTATGGTGGTGTGGGTTAACACTGTGGTCTCTCCCAGTATGGTGGTGTGGGTTAACACTGTGGACTCTCCCAGTATGGTGGTGTGGGTTAACACTGTGGACTCTCCCAGTATGGTGGTGTGGGTTAACACTGTGGACTCTCCCAGTGTGGTGGTGTGGTGTAGGTTAACACTGTGGACTCTCCCAGTATGGTGGTGTGGGTTAACACTGTGGACTCTCCCAGTATGGTGGTGTGGGTTAACACTGTGGACTCTCCCAGTATGTGGTGGTTAACACTGTGGTGTATGGTGGTGTGGGTTAACACTGTGGACTCTCCCAGTATGGTGGTGTGGGTAACACTGTGGACTCTCCCAGTGTGGTGGTGTGGGTTAACACTGTGGACTCTCCCAGTATGGTGGTGTGGGTTAACACTGTGGACTCTCCCAGTATGGTGGTGTGGGTTAACACTGTGGACTCTCCCAGTGTGGTGGTGTGGGTTAACACTGTGGACTCTCCCAGTATGGTGGTGTGGGTTAACACTGTGGACTCTCCCAGTATGGTGGTGTGGGTTAACACTGTGGACTCTCCCAGTATGGTGGTGGTGTGGGTTAACACTGTGGACTCTCCCAGTATGGTGGTGTGGGTTAACACTGTGGACTCTCCCAGTGGTGGTGGTGTGGGTTAACACTGTGGACTCTCCCAGTATGGTGGTGGTGGGTTAACACTGTGGACTCTCCCAGTGTGGTGGTGTGGGTTAACACTGTGGACTCTCCCAGTATGGGTGGGTGTGGACTCTGTGGGTTAACACTGTGGACTCTCCCAGTGGTGGTGTGGGTTAACACTGTGGACTCTCCCAGTATGGTGGTGTGGGTTAACACTGTGGACTCTCCCAGTATGGTGGTGTGGGTTAACACTGTGGACTCTCCCAGTATGGTGGTGTGGGTTAACACTGTGGACTCTCCCAGTATGGTGGTGTGGGTTAACACTGTGGACTCTCCCAGTATGGTGGTGTGGGTTAACACTGTGGACTCTCCCAGTATGGTGGTAACACACTGTGGACTCTCCCAGTATGGTGGTGTGGGTTAACACTGGACTCTCCCAGTATGGTGGGTGGGTTAACACTGTGGACTCTCCCAGTATGGTGGTGTGGGTTAACACTGTGGACTCTCCCAGTATGGTGGTGTGGGTTAACACTGTGGACTCTCCCAGTGTGGTGGTGTGGGTTAACACTGTGGACTCTCCCAGTATGGTGGGTGTGGGTTAACACTGTGGACTCTCCCAGTATGGTGGTGTGGTGGGGTGACTCTCCCAGTATGGTGGTGTGTGGGTTAACACTGTGGACTCTCCCAGTATGGTGGTGTGGGTTAACACTGTGGACTCTCCCAGTATGGTGGTGTGGGTTAACACTGTGGACTCTCCCAGTATGGTGGTGTGGGTTAACACTGTGGACTCTCCCAGTATGGTGGTGTGGGTTAACACTGTAGACTCTCCCAGTATGGTGGTGTGGGTTAACACTGTGGACTCTCCCAGTATGGTGGTGTGGGTTAACACTGTGGACTCTCCCAGTATGGTGGTGTGGTGTGGGTTAACACTGTGGTCTCTCCCAGTATGGTGGTGTGGTGTGGGTTAACACTGTGGACTCTCCCAGTGTGGTGGTGTGGGTTAACACTGTGGACTCTCCCAGTATGGTGGTGTGGGTTAACACTGGACTCTCCCAGTATGGTGGTGTGGGTTAACACTGTGGACTCTCCCAGTATGGTGGTGTGGGTTAACACTGACTCTCCCAGTATGGTGGTAACACTGTGGACTCTCCCAGTATGGTGGTGTGGGTTAACACTGTGGACTCTCCCAGTATGGTGGTGTGGGTTAACACTGTGGACTCTCCCAGTATGGTGGTGTGGTGTGGGTTAACACTGTGGACTCTCCCAGTATGGTGGTGGTGGGTTAACACTGGACTCTCCCAGTATGGTGGTGTAGGTTAACACTGTGGACTCTCCCAGTATGGTGGTGTGGGCTAACACTGTGACTCTGGGTTAACACTGTGGACTCTCCCAGTATGGTGGTGTGGGTTAACACTGTGGACTCTCCCAGTATGGTGGTGTGGGTTAACACTGTGGACTCTCCCAGTATGGTGGTGTGGGTTAACACTGTGGACTCTCCCAGTATGGTGGTGTGGTGTGGGTTAACACTGTGGACTCTCCCAGTATGGTGGTGGGTTAACACTGTGGACTCTCCCAGTATGGTGGTGGTGTGGGTTAACACTGTGGACTCTCCCAGTATGGTGGTGTGGGTTAACACTGTGGACTCTCCCAGTATGGTGGTGTGGGTTAACACTGTGGACTCTCCCAGTATGGTGGTGTGGGTTAACACTGTGGACTCTCCCAGTATGGTGGTGTGGGTTAACACTGTGGACTCTCCCAGTATGGTGGTGTGGGTTAACACTGTGGACTCTCCCAGTATGGTGGTGTAACACTGTGGACTCTCCCAGTATGGTGGTGTGGGTTAACACTGTGGACTCTCCCAGTATGGTGGTGTGGGTTAACACTGTGGACTCTCCCAGTGTGGTGGTGTGGGTTAACACTGTGGACTCTCCCAGTGTGGTGGTGTGGGTTAACACTGTGGACTCTCCCAGTATGGTGGTGTGGGTTAACACTGTGGACTCTCCCAGTATGGTGTGTGGGTTAACACTGTGGACTCTCCCAGTATGGTGGTGTGGGTTAACACTGTGGACTCTCCCAGTATGGTGGTGTGGGTTAACACTGTGGACTCTCCCAGTATGGTGGTGTGGGTTAACAC
This sequence comes from Oncorhynchus keta, assembly GCF_023373465.1. Classification (NCBI taxonomy): domain Eukaryota; kingdom Metazoa; phylum Chordata; class Actinopteri; order Salmoniformes; family Salmonidae; genus Oncorhynchus; species Oncorhynchus keta. Next base: position 10,846 of record NW_026281955.1, read on the forward strand.
TGTGGACTCTCCCAGTATGGTGGGTGGTGTGGGTTAACACTGTGGACTCTCCCAGTGGTGGGTGGTGTGGGTTAACACTGTGGACTCTCCCAGTATGGTGGTGTGGGTTAACACTGTGACTCTCCCAGTGTGGTGGTGTGGGTTAACACTGTGGACTCTCCCAGTATGGTGGTGTGGGTTAACACTGTGGACTCTCCCAGTATGGTGGTGTGGGTTAACACTGTGGACTCTCCCAGTGTGGTGGTGTGGGTTAACACTGTGGACTCTCCCAGTATGGTGGTGTGGGTTAACACTGTGGACTCTCCCAGTGGTGGTGTGGGTTAACACTGTGGACTCTCCCAGTGTGGTGGTGTGGTGTGGGTTAACACTGTGGACTCTCCCAGTATGGTGGTGTGGGTTAACACTGTGGACTCTCCCAGTATGGTGGTGTGGGTTAACACTGTGGACTCTCCCAGTGTGGTGGTGTGGGTTAACACTGTGGACTCTCCCAGTATGGTGGTGTGGGTTAACACTGTAGACTCTCCCAGTATGGTGGTGTGGGTTAACACTGTGGACTCTCCCAGTGGTGGTGTGGGTTAACACTGTGGACTCTCCCAGTGTGGTGGTGTGGGTTAACACTGTGGACTCTCCCAGTGGTGGTGGTGTGGGTTAACACTGTGGACTCTCCCAGTGGTGGTGGGTTAACACTGTGGACTCTCCCAGTATGGTGGTGTGCAGGTTAACACTGTGGACTCTCCCAGTATGGTGGTGTGGGTTAACACTGTGACTCTCCCAGTATGGTGGTGTGGGTTAACACTGTGGACTCTCCCAGTATGGTGGTGTGGGTTAACACTGTGGACTCTCCCAGTATGGTGGTGTGGGTTAACACTGTGGACTCTCCCAGTATGGTGGTGTGGGTTAACACTGTGGACTCTCCCAGTATGGTGGTGTGGGTTAACACTGTGGACTCTCCCAGTATGGTGGTGTGGGTTAACACTGTGGACTCTCCCAGTATGGTGGTGTGGGTTAACACTGTGGACTCTCCCAGTATGGTGGTGTGGGTTAACACTGTGGACTCTCCCAGTATGGTGGTGTGGGTTAACACTGTGGACTCTCCCAGTATGGTGGTGTGGGGGTGTAACACTGGACTCTCCCAGTATGGTGGTGTGGGTTAACACTGTGGTCTCTCCCAGTATGGTGGTGTGGGTTAACACTGTGGACTCTCCCAGTGTGGTGGTGTGGGTTAACACTGTGGACTCTCCCAGTATGGTGGTGTGGGTTAACACTGTGGACTCTCCCAGTATGGTGGTGTGGTTAACACTGTGGACTCTCCCAGTATGGTGGTGGTGGGTTACACACTGTAACACTGTGGACTCTCCCAGTATGGTGGTGTGGGTTAACACTGTGGACTCTCCCAGTATGGTGGTGTGGGTTAACACTGTGGACTCTCCCAGTATGGTGGTGTAGGTTAACACTGTGGACTCTCCCAGTATGGTGGTGTGGGTTAACACTGTGGACTCTCCCAGTATGGTGGTGTGGGTTAACACTGTGGACTCTCCCAGTATGGTGGTGTGGGTTAACACTGTGGACTCTCCCAGTATGGTGGTGTGGGTTAACACTGTGGACTCTCCCAGTATGGTGGGGTGGTGTGGGTTAACACTGTGGACTCTCCCAGTATGGTGGTGTGGGTTAACACTGTGGACTCTCCCAGTGTGGTGGTTAACACTGTGGACTCTCCCAGTATGGTGGTGTGGGTTAACACTGTGGACTCTCCCAGTATGGTGGTGTGGGTTAACACTGTGGACTCTCCCAGTGTGGTGGTGTGGGTTAACACTGTGGACTCTCCCAGTATGGTGGTGTGGGTTAACACTGTGGACTCTCCCAGTATGGTGGTGTGGGTTAACACTGTGGACTCTCCCAGTATGGTGGTGTGGGTTAACACTGTGGACTCTCCCAGTATGGTGGTGCGGGTTAACACTGTGGACTCTCCCAGTATGGTGGTGTGGGTTAACACTGTGGACTCTCCCAGTATGGTGGTGTGGGTTAACACTGTGGACTCTCCCAGTATGGTGGTGTGGGTTAACACTGTGGACTCTCCCAGTATGGTGGTGTGGGTTAACACTGTGGACTCTCCCAGTATGGTGGTGTGGGTTAACACTGTGGACTCTCCCAGTATGGTGGTGTGGGTTAACACTGTGGACTCTCCCAGTATGGTGGTGTGGGTTAACACTGTGGACTCTCCCAGTATGGTGGTGTGGGTTAACACTGTGGACTCTCCCAGTATGGTGGTGTGGGTTAACACTGTGGACTCTCCCAGTATGGTGGTGTAGGTTAACACTGTGGACTCTCCCAGTATGGTGGTGTGGTTAACACTGTGGACTCTCCCAGTATGGTGGTGTAGGTTAACACTGTGGTCTCTCCCAGTATGGTGGTGTGGGTTAACACTGTGGACTCTCCCAGTATGGTGGTGTGGGTTAACACTGTGGACTCTCCCAGTATGGTGGGTGGTGTGGGGTAACACTGTGGACTCTCCCAGTATGGTGGTGTGGGTTACACACTCTCCCAGTATGGTGGTGTGGGTTAACACTGGACTCTCCCAGTATGGTGGTGTGGGTTAACACTGTGGACTCTCCCAGTATGGTGGTGTGGGTTAACACTGTGGACTCTCCCAGTATGGTGGTGTAGGTTAACACTGTGGACTCTCCCAGTATGGTGGTGTGGGTTAACACTGTGGACTCTCCCAGTATGGTGGTGTGGTGTGGGTTAACACTGTGGACTCTCCCAGTATGGTGGTGGGTTAACACTGTGGACTCTCCCAGTATGGTGGTGTGGGTTAACACTGTGGACTCTCCCAGTATGGTGGTGTGGGTTAACACTGTGGACTCTCCCATGGTGGTGTGGGTTAACACTGTGGACTCTCCCAGTATGGTGGTGTGGGTTAACACTGTGGACTCTCCCAGTATGGTGGGTGGGTTAACACTGTGGACTCTCCCAGTGTGGTGGTGTGGGTTAACACTGTGGACTCTCTCAGTATGGTGGTGTGGGTTAACACTGTGGACTCTCCCAGTATGGTGGTGTGGGTTAACACTGTGGACTCTCCCAGTATGGTGGTGTGGGTTAACACTGTGGACTCTCCCAGTATGGTGGTGTGGGTTAACACTGTGGACTCTCCAGTATGGTGGTGTGGGTTAACACTGTGGACTCTCCCAGTGTGGTGGTGTGGGTTAACACTGTGGACTCTCCCAGTGTGGTGGTGTGGTATGGTGGTTAACACTGTGGACTCTCCCAGTATGGTGGTGTGGGTTAACACTGTGGACTCTCCCAGTGTGGTGGTGTGGGTTAACACTGTGGACTCTCCCAGTATGGTGGTGTGGGTTAACACTGTGGACTCTCCCAGTATGGTGGTGTGGGTTAACACTGTGGACTCTCCCAGTATGGTGGTGTGGGTTAACACTGTGGACTCTCCCAGTATGGTGGTGTGGGTTAACACTGTGGACTCTCCCAGTATGGTGGTGTGGGTTAACACTGTGGACTCTCCCAGTATGGTGGTGTGGGTTAACACTGTGGACTCTCCCAGTGTGGTGGTGTGGGTTAACACTGTGGACTCTCCCAGTATGGTGGTGTGGGTTAACACTGTGGACTCTCCCAGTGTGGTGGTGTGGGTTAACACTGTGGACTCTCCCAGTATGGTGGTGTGGGTTAACACTGTGGACTCTCCCAGTGTGGTGGTGTGGGTTAACACTGTGGACTCTCTCAGTATGGTGGTGTGGGTTAACACTGTGGACTCTCCCAGTGTGGTGGTGTGGGTTAACACTGTGGACTCTCCCAGTATGGTGGTGTGGGTTAACACTGTGGACTCTCCCAGTATGGTGGTGTGGGTTAACACTGTGGACTCTCCCAGTATGGTGGTGTGGGTTAACACTGTGGACTCTCCCAGTATGGTGGTGTGGTGTGGGTTAACACTGTGGACTCTCCCAGTATGGTGGTGTGGGTTAACACTGTGGACTCTCCCAGTATGGTGGTGTGGGTTAACACTGTGGACTCTCCCAGTATGGTGGTGTGGGTTAACACTGTGGACTCTCTCAGTATGGTGGTGTGGGTTAACACTGTGGTCTCTCCCAGTGTGGTGGTGTGGGTTTTCACTGTGGTCTCTTTGTATTTCAGTCTTTGTATTTATTTGACTAATTTAAAAAATAAAAATCTGTTTATAATTTACTTTGAGCCTGGTCAAGCATCTTGTTGGATGAATTCTACGTGTTGGTAATAGCTGCACCTGCTCCAAGAGCCTTAATAGAATAATAATGAATAATAATAATAATAAAATAAGAACCCTGCACTGTACGTTGTGCTTCCTGCCTCTCCTTGCTCAACAACTACCATCCACACACACACACACACACACACACACACACACACACACACACACACACACACACACACACACACACACACACACACACACACACACACACACACACACACACACACACACACACACACACACTACGTATTGAACTCTCTCATCGTTCTGAAAGATGACAGTCTGTGAAGAAATGTGGGGATTTTAGAGGATGGGGATCATAATAAATAAATACAGTTTGGGGGAAATGGAGTTCTGTAAATAACGTCATGATCTTTAAAGTTAGAAAAATACATTAAAGGGGGACTGATAATATTATAATTAGGGAATCCGCATCTCATTTATTTATATTTCAACTGTTATTATTTGCTCCCTGGAAACGTTTATGCAAACGAGGAAGTCTTTTTTAACTTTATAATTTCACGGCTCAGAAGTCGTACAGAAGGACATTGGGGTTCAGAGGTCGTACAGAAGGACATTGGGGTTCAGAGGTCGTACAGAAGGACATTGGGGTTCAGAGGTCGTACAGAAGGACATTGGGGTTCCTGTAGTGTGATGTGTAAAGGGCTCAGAGGTCGTACAGAAGGACATTGGGGTTCCTGTAGTGTGATGTGTAAAGGGTTCAGAAGTCGTACAGAAGGACATTGGGGTTCAGAAGTCGTACAGAAGGACATTGGGGTTCCTGTAGTGTGATGTGTAAAGGGTTCAGAAGTCGTACAGAAGGACATTGGGGTTCAGAAGTCGTACAGAAGGACATTGGGGTTCCTGTAGTGTGATGTGTAAAGGGTTCAGAGGTCGTACATAAGGACATTGGGGTTCCTGTAGTGTGATGTGTAAAGGGTTCAGAGGTCGTACAGAAGGACATTGGGGTTCCTGTAGTGTGATGTGTAAAGGGTTCAGAGGTCGTACAGAAGGACATTGGGGTTCCTGTAGTGTGATGTGTAAAGGGTTCAGAGGTCGTACAGAAGGACATTGGGGTTCCTGTAGTGTGATGTGTAAAGGGTTCAGAGGTCGTACAGAAGGACATTGGGGTTCAGAAGTCGTACAGAAGGACATTGGGGTTCCTGTAGTGTGATGTGTAAAGGGCTCAGAGGTCGTACAGAAGGACATTTGGGTTCCTGTAGTGTGATGTGTAAAGGGTTCAGAGGTCGTACAGAAGGACATTGGGGTTCAGAAGTCGTACAGAAGGACATTGGGGTTCCTGTAGTGTGATGTGTAAAGGGTTCAGAGGTCGTACAGAAGGACATTTGGGTTCCTGTAGTGTGATGTGTAAAGGGTTCAGAAGTCGTACAGAAGGACATTTGGGTTCCTGTAGTGTGATGTGTAAAGGGTTCAGAGGTCGTACAGAAGGACATTGGGGTTCAGAAGTCGTACAGAAGGACATTGGGGTTCCTGTAGTGTGATGTGTAAAGGGTTCAGAGGTCGTACAGAAGGACATTGGGGTTCAGAGGTCGTACAGAAGGACATTGCGGTTCCTGTAGTGTGATGTGTAAAGGGCTCAGAAGATCATTTCATTATCGAAATCACTTTTACTTTGGACATAATTATAAATCCGAAATGTTTTAAAATTCAAGTAATTGTTTAGATTTTGTTTTTCTTCAGCACCAGATGAATCTTGAGAAAGTCAAAAAAATAATTCACAATAATTACACACCAGAGCAGAGAACACACTCATGTTAGTGAGTGTGTTCCCCCCCGTGTCCTAGTGCAGTCATAACGACAGCCCCCCCGTGTCCTAGTGCAGTCATAATGACAGCCCCGACCCCCGGCCCCCGTGTCCTATTGCAGTCATAACGACAGCATTTTACGTGTCCTAGTGCAGTCATAACGACCCCCCACGTGTCCTATTGCAGTCATAATGACAGCCCCCCACGTGTCCTATTGCAGTCATAACGACCCCCCACGTGTCCTAGTGCAGTCATAACGACCCCCACGTGTCCTATTGCAGTCATAACGACAGCCCCCCACCTGTCCTATTGCAGTCATAACGACAGCCCCCACGTGTTCTATTGCAGTCATAAGACCCCCCACGTGTCCTATTGCAGTCATAACGACCCCCCGTGTCCTATTGCAGTCAAACGACCCCCACGTGTCCTATTGCAGTCATAACCCCCCTCGTGTCCTATTGTAGTCATAATGACAGCCCCCCTACGTGTCCTAGTGCAGTCATAACGACAGCCCCCCCCGTGTCCTAGTGCAGTCATAATGACAGCCCCCACGTGTCCTATTGCAGTCATAACGACAGCACCCCCCCCTACGTGTCCTAGTGCAGTCATAACGACAGCCCCCCACGTGTCCTATTGCAGTCATAATGACAGCCCCCCCCACGTGTCCTATTGCAGTCATAACGACCCCCCACGTGTCCTAGTGCAGTCATAACGACCCCCCACGTGTCCTATTGCAGTCATAACGACAGCCCCCCACGTGTCCTATTGCAGTCATAACGACACCCCCACGTGTTCTATTGCAGTCATAACGACCCCCCACGTGTCCTATTGCAGTCATAACGACCCCCACGTGTCCTATTGCAGTCATAACGACCCCCCACGTGTCCTATTGCAGTCATACGACACCCCCCACGTGTCCTATTGCAGTCATAACGACCCCCACGTGTCCTATTGCAGTCATAACGACCCCCCACGTGTCCTATTGCAGTCATAACGACCCCCCACGTGTCCTATTGCAGTCATAACGACCCCCCACGTGTCCTATTGCAGTCATAACGACCCCCACGTGTCCTATTGCAGTCATAACGACCCCCCACCACGTGTCCTATTGCAGTCATAACGACCCCCCCCACGTGTCCTATTGCAGTCATAACAACCCCCCCACGTGTCCTATTGCAGTCCACGACCCCCACGTGTCCTATTGCAGTCATAACGACCCCCCCACGTGTCCTATTGCAGTCATAACGACCCCCCACGTGTTCTATTGCAGTCATAACGACCCCCCCCCGTGTCCTAGTGCAGTCATAACGACCCCCACGTGTCCTATTGCAGTCATAACGTGACTGACCCCCACGTGTCCTGTTGCAGTCATAACGACTCCCCCACGTGTCCTATTGCAGTCATAACGACCCCCCCCCCGTGTCCTAGTGCAGTCATAACGACCCCCCACGTGTCCTATTGCAGTCATATCGACCACCCCCACGTGTCCTATTGCAGTCATAACGACCCCCCCACGTGTCCTAGTGCAGTCATAACACAGCCCCCCCACGTGTCCTAGTGCAGTCATAACGACCCCCCACCCCCGTGTCCTAGTGCAGTCTAAACACCCCCCCTCGTGTCCTAGTGCAGTCATAACGACCCCCCACCCCCCGTGTCCTAGTGCAGTCATAAACACCCCCTCGTGTCCTAGTGCAGTCATAACGACCCCCCCCCCGTGTCCTAGTGCAGTCATAACGACCCCCCACCCCGTGTCCTAGTGCAGTCATAACGACCCCCCCACCCCTGTGTCCTAGTGCAGTCATAACGACCCCCCACGTGTCCTAGTGCAGCCATAACGACCCCCCCGTGTCCTAGTGCAGTCATAACGACAGCCCCCGTGTCCTAGTGCAGTCATAACGACCCCCCACCCCCACGTGTCCTAGTGCAGTCATAACGACCCCCCACCCCCCCGTGTCCTAGTGCAGTCATAACGACCCCCCCCCCCGTGTCCTAGTGCAGTCATAACGACCCCCCCACCCCCGTGTCCTAGTGCAGTCATAACGACCCCCCCCCCGTGTCCTAGTGCAGTCATAACGACCCCCCACCCCGTGTCCTAGTGCAGTCATAACGACCCCCCACCCCGTGTCCTAGTGCAGTCATAACGACCCCCCACCCCGTGTCCTAGTGCAGCCATAACGACCCCCCACCCCGTGTCCTAGTGCAGTCATAACGACCCCCCCACCCCGTGTCCTAGTGCAGCCATAACGACCCCCCACCCCCGTGTCCTAGTGCAGCCATAACGACCCCCCACCCCCCGTGTCCTAGTGCAGTCATATGACCCCCCCCCCGTGTCCTAGTGCAGCCATAACGACCCCCCACCCCCCCGTGTCCTAGTGCAGTCATAACGACCCCCCACCCCCGTGTCCTAGTGCAGTCATAACGACCCCCCCCTCCCCCCGTGTCCTAGTGCAGTCATAACGACCCCCCCCGTGTCCTAGTGCAGTCATAACGACCCCCCCCCCGTGTCCTAGTGCAGTCATAACGACCCCCCCACCCCCGTGTCCTAGTGCAGTCATAACGACCCCCCCACCCCCCGTGTCCTAGTGCAGTCATAACGACCCCCCACCCCGTGTCCTAGTGCAGTCATAACGACCCCCCCCCCCGTGTCCTAGTGCAGTCATAACGACCCCCCCCCCCGTGTCCTAGTGCAGTCATAACGACCCCCCCCCCGTGTCCTAGTGCAGTCATAACGACCCCCCCACCCCGTGTCCTAGTGCAGTCATAACGACCCCCCACCCCGTGTCCTAGTGCAGTCATAACGACCCCCCACCCCGTGTCCTAGTGCAGTCATAACGACCCCCCACCCCCGTGTCCTAGTGCAGTCATAACGACCCCCCCACCCCGTGTCCTAGTGCAGTCATAACGACCCCCCACCCCCGTGTCCTAGTGCAGTCATAACGACCCCCCACCCCCGTGTCCTATTGCAGTCATAACGACCCCCCACCCCCGTGTCCTAGTGCAGTCATAACGACCCCCCACCCCGTGTCCTAGTGCAGTCATAACGACCCCCCCACCCCCGTGTCCTAGTGCAGTCATAACGACCCCCCACCCCGTGTCCTAGTGCAGTCATAACGACCCCCCACCCCGTGTCCTAGTGCAGTCATAACGACCCCCCACCCCCCGTGTCCTAGTGCAGTCATAACGACCCCCTACCCCCGTGTCCTAGTGCAGTCATAACGACCCCCCACCCCGTGTCCTAGTGCAGTCATAACGACCCCTACCCCGTGTCCTAGTGCAGTCATAACGACCCCCCACCCCCGTGTCCTAGTGCAGTCATAACGACCCCCACCCCGTGTCCTAGTGCAGTCATAACGACCCCCTACCCCGTGTCCTAGTGCAGTCATAACGACCCCCCACCCCCGTGTCCTAGTGCAGCCATAACGACCCCCCACCCCGTGTCCTAGTGCAGTCATAACGACCCCCCACCCCGTGTCCTAGTGCAGTCATAACGACCCCCCACCCCCGTGTCCTAGTGCAGTCATAACGACCCCCCCACCCCCCCGTGTCCTAGTGCAGTCATAACGACCCCCACCCCGTGTCCTAGTGCAGTCATAACGACCCCCCGTGTCCTAGTGCAGTCATAACGACCCCCCCACCCCCGTGTCCTAGTGCAGTCATAACGACCCCCACCCCCGTGTCCTAGTGCAGTCATAACGACCCCCCCCCCGTGTCCTAGTGCAGTCATAACGACCCCCCCCCCCCCGTGTCCTAGTGCAGTCATAACGACCCCCCACCCCGTGTCCTAGTGCAGTCATAACGACCCCCTACCCCGTGTCCTAGTGCAGTCATAACGACCCCCCCCCCCCGTGTCCTAGTGCAGTCATAACGACCCCCCCCCCGTGTCCTAGTGCAGTCATAACGACCCCCCACCCCGTGTCCTAGTGCAGTCATAACGACCCCCCCACCCCGTGTCCTAGTGCAGTCATAACGACCCCCCACCCCGTGTCCTAGTGCAGTCATAACGACCCCCCCACCCCGTGTCCTAGTGCAGTCATAACGACCCCCCACCCCCGTGTCCTAGTGCAGTCATAACGACCCCCCACCCCCCGTGTCCTAGTGCAGTCATAAACCCCCCCGTGTCCTAGTGCAGTCATAACGACCACCCCCCACCCCGTGTCCTAGTGCAGTCATAACGACCCCCCCCCCCGTGTCCTAGTGCAGTCATAACACCCCCCCCCGTGTCCTAGTGCAGTCATAACGACCCCCCACCCCCGTGTCCTAGTGCAGTCATAACGACCCCCCCCCCGTGTCCTAGTGCAGTCATAACGACCCCCCCCCCCGTGTCCTAGTGCAGTCATAACGACCCCCCACCCCCGTGTCCTAGTGCAGTCATAACGACCCCCCCCCCCCCGTGTCCTAGTGCAGTCATAACGACCCCCCCCCGTGTCCTAGTGCAGTCATAACGACCCCCCCCCCCCCGTGTCCTAGTGCAGTCATAACGACCCCCCCCACCCCGTGTCCTAGTGCAGTCATAACGACCCCCCACCCCCCGTGTCCTAGTGCAGTCATAACGACCCCCCACCCCGTGTCCTAGTGCAGTCATAACGACCCCCCACCCCCGTGTCCTAGTGCAGTCATAACGACCCCCACCCCCGTGTCCTAGTGCAGTCATAACGACCCCCCACCCCCGTGTCCTAGTGCAGTCATAACGACCCCCCCCCCCGTGTCCTAGTGCAGTCATAACGACCCCCCCACCCCGTGTCCTAGTGCAGTCATAACGACCCCCCCCCCCCGTGTCCTAGTGCAGTCATAACGACCCCCACCCCCGTGTCCTAGTGCAGTCATACGACCCCCCACCCCCGTGTCCTAGTGCAGCCATAACGACCCCCCCACCCCCGTGTCCTAGTGCAGTCATAACGACCCCCCCACCCCGTGTCCTAGTGCAGTCATAACGACCCCCCCCCCCGTGTCCTAGTGCAGTCATAACGACCCCCCACCCCCGTGTCCTAGTGCAGTCATAACGACCCCCCACCCCGTGTCCTAGTGCAGTCATAACGACCCCCCACCCCCGTGTCCTAGTGCAGTCATAACGACCCCCCACCCCGTGTCCTAGTGCAGTCATAACGACCCCCCCACCCCGTGTCCTAGTGCAGTCATAACGACCCCCCCCCGTGTCCTAGTGCAGTCATAACGACCCCCCCCCCCGTGTCCTAGTGCAGTCATAACGACCCCCCCCCACCCCCGTGTCCTAGTGCAGTCATAACGACCGCCCCCCCGTGTCCTAGTGCAGTCATAACGTCACCCCCCCCCCCCGTGTCCTAGTGCAGTCATAACGACCCCCCCACCCCCGTGTCCTAGTGCAGTCATAACGACCCCCCACCCCGTGTCCTAGTGCAGTCATAACGACCCCCCGTGTCCTAGTGCAGTCATAACCCCCGTGTCCTAGTGCAGTCATAACGACCCCCCCCCGTGTCCTAGTGCAGTCATAACGACCCCCCACCCCCGTGTCCTAGTGCAGTCATAACCCCCCCCCCCCCGTGTCCTAGTGCAGTCATAACGACCCCCCACCCCGTGTCCTAGTGCAGTCATAACCACCCCCCCCCCGTGTCCTAGTGCAGTCATAACGACCCCCCCCCCGTGTCCTAGTGCAGTCATAACGACCCCCCACCCCGTGTCCTAGTGCAGTCATAACGACCCCCCACCCCGTGTCCTAGTGCAGTCATAACGACCCCCCCCCGTGTCCTAGTGCAGTCATAACGACCCCCCCGTGTCCCCCCCGTGTCCTAGTGCAGTCATAACGACCCCCCACCCCGTGTCCTAGTGCAGCCATAACGACCCCCCCCGTGTCCTAGTGCAGTCATAACGACCCCCCACCCCGTGTCCTAGTGCAGTCATAACGCACCCCCCACCCCGTGTCCTAGTGCAGTCATAACGACCCCCCACCCCCGTGTCCTAGTGCAGTCATAACGACCCCCCACCCCGTGTCCTAGTGCAGTCATAACGGCCCCCCTACCCCGTGTCCTAGTGCCGTCATAACGACCCCCCGTGTCCTAGTGCAGTCATAACGACCCCCACCCCGTGTCCTAGTGCCCCACCCCCCTACCCCCGTGTCCTAGTGCCGTCATAACGACCCCCCCGGTCTGTATTCCATGCAAACAGCTCCTATTATGCACCAAACCACCAAGTAACCCCATTCTACAGTATTCCAGTGTCTCTATCATGCATAATTCACTGGTAGTTACCAAGAGAGGACCCAGGAGAGGAGGGTATGATATGGGCAATATTAATGTAGCTGCAGCGTTGCTCCGGCTCCACAGCCAGACTCGTCAATATCGGTAGTCCAGTAACACGCTAGTCATAACGCCCAAGTCCGGGAGGTGATACTCTGGGTCTGAATGTGTTCACACGCATGAAGGGCCGCTATTCACGGGCTGCGTGGGTGTGGACACGGAGGTAGGATGAGGTCAGGGTGCCCAGTATCACATCTCACCACTGACCCTATATCATCGTGTTCACAGCCGAGCCTATCGTAATCTTTGTGAAATGTACTTTTCTATTTCAGCTTCCTGGACCACTGAACGTCACACTTTTTGTTGAGTGGCCCTTGGATTGAAAGGGAAGAACAGAGAGATGAAAATAAATACAATGTTATGCATTGTGTTTTTCATTATCACCAGGGCAACACAGAACACGGTGATGAGATCAGACAGGGAGGATCTGCCCATCAGGACACATCGTGATGATACATCTTGATACCTCAGTGTTCCTCAGAGTAAAGGAACCGTAGCATCGTAGCCTCAGTGTTCCTCAGAGTAAAGGAACCGTAGCATCGTAACCTCAGTGTTCCTCAGAGTAAAGGAACTGTAGCATCGTAGCCTCAGTGTTCCTCAGAGTAAAGGAACCGTAGCATCGTAACCTCAGTGTTCCTCAGAGTAAAGGAACTGTAGCATCGTAGCCTCAGTGTTCCTCAGAGTAAATGAACCGTAGCATCGTAACCTCAGTGTTCCTCAGAGTAAAGGAACTGTAGCATCGTAACCTCAGTGTTCCTCAGAGTAAAGGAACTGGAGCCTCAGTGTTCCTCAGAGTAAAGGAAGCATCGTAGCCTCAGTGTTCCTCAGAGTAAAGGAACCGTAGCATCGTAGCCTCAGTGTTCCTCAGAGTAAAGGAACTGTAGCATCGTAACCTCAGTGTTCCTCAGAGTAAAGGAACTGTAGCCTCAGTGTTCCTCAGAGTAAAGGAACTGTAGCCTCAGTGTTCCTCAGAGTAAAGGAACCGTAGCATCGTAGCCTCAGTGTTCCTCAGAGTAAAGGAACTGTAGCCTCAGTGTTCCTCAGAGTAAATGAACTGTAGCATCGTAGCATCGTAGCCTCAGTGTTCTTCAGAGTAAAGGAACCGTAGCATCGTAACTTCAGTGTTCCTCAGAGTAAATGAACTGTAGCATTGTAGCATCGTAGCCTCAGTGTTCCTCAGAGTAAATGAACCGTAGCATCGTAGCCTCAGTGTTCCTCAGAGTAAAAGGAACTGTAGCATCGTAGCATCGTAGCCTCAGTGTTCCTCAGAGTAAAGGAACCGTAGCATCGTAGCCTCAGTGTTCCTCAGAGTAAAGGTCTTATAGCATCGTAGCCTCAGTGCTCCTCAGAGTAAAGGCGTAGCTCAGTGTTCTTCAGAGTAAAGGAACCTGCATAGTAGCCTCAGTGTTCCTCAGAGTAAAGGAACCGTAGCATCAGTGTTCTTCAGAGTAAAGGAACCGTAGCATCAGTGTTCCTCAGAGAAAAGGAACTGTAGCCTCAGTGTTCCTCAGAGTAAAAAGGAGCATCGTAGCCTCAGTGTTCCTCAGAGTAAAGGAACCGTAGCATCGTAGCCTCAGTGTTCCTCAGAGTAAAGGAAACATCGTAGCCTCAGTGTTCCTCAGAGTAAAGGAACTGTAGCATGTAGCATCGTAGCCTCAGTGTTCCTCAGAGTAAAGGAACCGTAGCATCGTAGCCTCAGTGTTCCTCAGAGTAAAGGAATGTACAGATAAGAATAAGAGATAAAACTAACAAGTAATAAAGCAGCAGTAAAAATAACAGTATATACAGGGGGTGTGGAGGCTATAATAACAATATACCAGGGGTGTGGAGCTATATATATCAATATATCAGTGGTGTGGAGGCTATATATATCAATATATAGCCTCAGTGTTGAGTGCTATATATAAAATACTATACAGGGGTGTGAGGCTCAGTGCTCTTCAAGTAAAGGGGTGTGGAAGGCATATATAACAATATATCCTCAGGGTGTGGAGGCTATATATAACAATATATACAGGGGGTGTGGAGGCTATATATAACAATATATACAGGGGGTGTGGAGGCTATATATAACAATATAACAGGGGTGTGGAGGCTATATATAACAATATATACAGGGGGTGTGGAGGCTATATGTAACAATATATACAGGGGATGTGGAGGCTATATATAACAATATATACAGGGGGTGTGGAGGCTATATATAACAATATATACAGGGGAAAGGTATATATAACAATATATACAGGGGGTGTGGAGGCTATATATAACAATACATACAGGGGTGTGGAGGCTATATATAACAATATATACAGGGGGTGTGGAGGCTATATATAACAATATATACAGGGGGTGTGTAGGCTATATATAACAATATATACAGGGGTGTGGAGGCTATATATAACAATATATACAGGGGGTGTGGAGGCTATATATAACAATATACAGGGGTGTGGACATATCAATATATACAGGGGGTGTGGAGGCTATATATAACAATATATACAGGGGGTGTGGAGGCTATATATAACAATATATACAGGGGGGTGTGGAGGCTATATATAACAATATATACAGGGGGGTGTGGAGGCTATATATAACAATATATACAGGGGGTGTGGAGGCTATATATAACAATATATACAGGGGGTGTGGAGGCTATATATAACAATATATACAGGGGTGTGGAGGCTATATATAACAATATATACAGGGGTGTGGAGGCTATATATAACAATATATACAGGGGGGTGTGGAGGCTATATATAACAATATATACAGGGGGGTGTGGAGGCTATATATAACAATATATACAGGGGGTGTGGAGGCTATATATATAACAATATATACAGGGGGTGTGGAGGCTATATATAACAATATATACAGGGGTGTGGAGGCTATATATAACAATATATAGGGGGGTGTGGAGCTATATATAACAATATATACAGGGGTGTGGAGGCTATATATAACAATATATACAGGGGGTGTGGAGGCTATATATAACAATATATACAGGGGGTGTGGAGGCTATATATAACAATATATACAGGGGGTGTGGAGGCTATATATAACAATATATACAGGGGGGTGTGGAGGCTATATATAACAATATATACAGGGGGTGTGGAGGCTATATATAACAATATATACAGGGGATGTGGAGGCTATATATAACAATATATACAGGGGGGTGGGGAGGCTATATATAACAATATATACAGGGGGTGTGGAGGCTATATATAACAATATATACAGGGGGGTGTGGAGGCTATATATAACAATATATACAGGGGGGTGTGGAGGCTATATATAACAATATATACAGGGGGTGTGGAGGCTATATATAACAATATATACAGGGGTGTGGAGGCTATATATAACAATATATACAGGGGGTGTGGAGGCTATATATAACAATATATACAGGGGGTGTGGAGGCTATATATAACAATATATACAGGGGGTGTGGAGGCTATATATAACAATATATACAGGGGGTGTGGAGGCTATATATAACAATATATACAGGGGGTGTGGAGGCTATATATAACAATATATACAGGGGGGGTGTGGAGGCTATATATAACAATATATACAGGGGGTGTGGAGGCTATATATAACAATATATACAGGGGGTGTGGAGGCTATATATAACAATATATACCGGGGTGTGGAGGCTATATATAACAATATATACAGGGGGTGTGGAGGCTATATATAACAATATATACAGGGGTGTGGAGGCTATATATAACAATATATACAGGGGTGTGGAGGCTATATATAACAATATATACAGGGGGTGTGGAGGCTATATATAACAATATACACAGGGGTGTGGAGGCTATATATAACAATATATACAGGGGGTGTGGAGGCTATATATAACAATATATACAGGGGGGTGTGGAGGCTATATATAACAATATATACAGGGGGTGTGGAGGCTATATATAACAATATATACAGGGGATGTGGAGGCTATATATAACAATATATACAGGGGGTGTGGAGGCTATATATAACAATATATACAGGGGGTGTGTAGGCTATATATAACAATATATACAGGGGATGTGGAGGCTATATATAACAATATATACAGGGGGTGTGGAGGCTATATATAACAATATATACAGGGGGTGTGGAGGCTATATATAACAATATATACAGGGGGTGTGGAGGCTATATATAACAATATATACAGGGGGTGTGGAGGCTATATATAACAATATATACAGGGGGTGTGGAGGCTATATATAACAATATATACAGGGGGTGTGGAGGCTATATATAACAATATATACAGGGTCTGTGGAGGCTATATATAACAATATATACAGGGGGTGTGGAGGCTATATATAACAATATATACAGGGTCTGTGGAGGCTATATATAACAATATATACAGGGGCTGTGGAGGCTATATATAACAGGGGGTGTGGAGGCTATATATAACAGGGGTGTGGAGGCTATATATAACAGGGGGTGTGGAGGCTATATATAACAGGGGGTGTGGAGGCTATATATAACAGGGGGTGTGGAGGCTATATATAACAGGGGGTGTGGAGGCTATATATAACAGGGGGTGTGGAGGCTATATATAACAGGGGGTGGAGGCTATATATAACAGGGGGTGTGGAGGCTATATATAACAGGGGTGTGGAGGCTATATACAACAGGGGGTGTGGAGGCTATATATAACAGGGGGTGTTATATAATGTTAAGTATAATGTAAGTGTTCTTCTCGGTCTGATTGAATAATGATTATTGACAGGCCTTTTGCCTCGGTTGTAATGTTGATTGACAGTTTGTGTCTCTGGGTTTTAAAACAGTGAAGCTGATAAAGTACTGTGTGTCAAGAGTCTTTGAAATAGACCAGGATTCAGGTCCAGCTGTCTGAGTCTGAGAAGAACATGAGACACTTCCACCATTTGAAATTCCTCCACAGGCTGACTAAGTAATCAAGGCCGAGATCAATCAGATCAGGTGTTAACCGTGCGGTAGCAGACACCCCCATAGCTCCAATTGGCACCGTCCAGAGCCAGCAGTGCCATCTATCCAACCCAGGGACTCCAGGAACCGGGCCATCTATCCAACCCAGGGACTCCAGGAACCGGGCCATCTATCCAACCCAGGGACTCCAGGAACCGGGCCATCTATCCAACCCAGGGACTCCAGGAACCGGGCCATCTATCCAACCCAGGGACTCCAGGAACCGGGCCATCTATCCAACCCAGGGACTCCAGGAACCGGGCCATCTATCCAACCCAGGGACTCCAGGAACCGGGCCATCTATCCAACCCAGGGACTCCAGGAACGAAGGGAGGAGAGAGAGAGAGTAGAGTAGAGTAGAGTAGAGTAGAGTAGAGTAGAGTAGAGGAGAGAGAGGAGAGGAGAGGAGAGGAGAGGAGAGGAGAGGAGAGGAGAGGAGAGTAGAGTAGAGTAGAGTAGAGTAGAGTAGAGGAGAGGAGAGGAGAGGAGAGGAGAGGAGAGGGAGAGGAGAGGAGAGGAGAGGAGGGAGAGGAGAGGAGGAGGAGCAGAGGAGAGGAGGAGCAGAGGGGAGAGGAGAGAGGAGGAACATAGGGGAGATGGGAGGAGGGGAGGCTAGGAGAGGAGAGGGGATAGGGGAGGCTAGGAGAGGAGAGGAGAGGAGAAGAGAGGGGGGATAGGAGAGGAGAGGAGAGTGGAGGAGAGGTGAGGAGGCTAGGAGAGGAGATGGTTGGAAAGAGGAGGGGAGGGGAGGCTAGGAGAGGAGAGTCTAGGAGAGGAGCCATAATCCTCTGTAATATCAATAATTGGGGCTCTTGAAGAATAGTAATTAAATTAGTTAATTATGCCGGTAAAATTACATATAATTATGTGACTGGAGGGTGTATTTAGTAAATTAGTCTCATCAATGCTGACTGTGTAGAATGCTGCCAAATGTTGTTCCTTGATGATTAGAGAACTGTGATACTCCCTTTCTGGAGTAAATTAGTCGTTTACACACTGGGGATCCTCTGATCTGGCACAGACCCTAACTCTACCTCTGACTCAGACCCTAACTCTCTCTACCTCTGACTCAGACCCTAACTCTCTACCTCTGACTCAGACCCTAACTCTCTCTACCTCTGACTCAGACCCTAACTCTACCTCTGACTCAGACCCTAACTCTACCTCTGACTCAGACCCTAACTCTACCTCTGACTCAGACCCTAACTCTACCTCTGACTCAGACCCTAACTCTACCTCTGACTCAGACCCAAACTCTACCTCTGACTCAGACCCTAACTCTACATCTGACTCAGACCCTAACTCTACCTCTGACTCAGACCCTAACTCTACCTCTGACTCAGACCCTAACTCTCTCTACCTCTGACTCAGACCCTAACTCTACCTCTGACTCAGACCCTAACTCTCTCTACCTCTGACTCAGACCCTAACTCTCTCTACCTCTGACTCAGACCCTAACTCTACCTCTGACTCAGACCCTAACTCTACCTCTGACTCAGACCCTAACTCTCTCTACCTCTGACTCAGACCCTAACTCTACCTCTGACTCAGACCCTAACTCTCTCTACCTCTGACTCAGACCCTAACTCTCTCTACCTCTGACTCAGACCCTAACTCTACCTCTGACTCAGACCCTAACTCTACCTCTGACTCAGACCCTAACTCTACCTCTGACTCAGACCCTAACTCTCTCTACCTCTGACTCAGACCCTAACTCTACCTCTGACTCAGACCCTAACTCTACCTCTGACTCAGACCCTAACTCTACCTCTGACTCAGACCCTAACTCTACCTCTGACTCAGACCCTAACTCTACCTCTGACTCAGACCCTAACTCTACCTCTGACTCAGACCCTAACTCTACCTCTGACTCAGACCCTAACTCTACCTCTGACTCAGACCCAAACTCTACCTCTGACTCAGACCCTAACTCTACCTCTGACTCAGACCCTAACTCTACCTCTGACTCAGACCCAAACTCTACCTCTGACTCAGACCCTAACTCTCTCTACCTCTGACTCAGACCCTAACTCTACCTCTGACTCAGACCCTAACTCTACCTCTGACTCAGACCCTAACTCTACCTCTGACTCAGACCCAAACTCTACCTCTGACTCAGACCCTAACTCTACCTCTGACTCAGACCCTAACTCTCTCTACCTCTGACTCAGACCCTAACTCTACCTCTGACTCAGACCCTAACTCTCTCTACCTCTGACTCAGACCCTAACTCTCTCTACCTCTGACTCAGACCCTAACTCTCTCTACCTCTGACTCAGACCCTAACTCTACCTCTGACTCAGACCCTAACTCTACCTCTGACTCAGACCCTAACTCTACCTCTGACTCAGACCCTAACTCTACCTCTGACTCAGACCCTAACTCTACCTCTGACTCAGACCCTAACTCTACCTCTGACTCAGACCCTAACTCTACCTCTGACTCAGACCCTAACTCTCTCTACCTCTGACTCAGACCCTAACTCTCTCTACCTCTGACTCAGACCCTAACTCTACCTCTGACTCAGACCCTAACTCTACCTCTGACTCAGACCCTAACTCTACCTCTGACTCAGACCCAAACTCTACCTCTGACTCAGACCCAAACTCTACCTCTGACTCAGACCCAAACTCTACCTCTGACTCAGACCCTAACTCTACCTCTGACTCAGACCCCTAACTCTACCTCTGACTCAGACCCTAACTCTACCTCTGACTCAGACCCTAACTCTCTCTACCTCTGTGTCAGACCCTAACTCTACCTCTGTGTCAGACCCTAACTCTACCTCTGTTCCTCCATATTGATGTTCCTGTATTGATGTTCATATTGATGTTCATATTGATGTTCCATATTGATGTTCATATTGATGTTCATATTGATGTTCATATTGATGTTCATATTGATATTCCTCCATATTGATGTTCATATTGATGGTCCTCCATATTGATGTTCATATTGATGTTCCTCCATATTGATGTTCATATTGATGTTCATATTGATGTTCCTCCATATTGATGTTCCTCCATATTGATGTTCATATTGATGTTCCTCCATAGTTGATGTTCATATTGATGTTCATATTGATGTTCCTCCCATAGTTGATGTTACATATTGATGTTCCTCCATATTGATGTTCCTCCATATTGATGTTCATATTGATGTTCCTCCACATTCTCGCCCTGATGATGAGGTAATATAGAGAGTCTGAAAACAGTCCTAGTTGATGTTTTAGTACTGAAATACCTCCCATAGTCAGACTGAGGTGAAGGAGCAGTACTGAAAATATAGTCTGATGGTCATTTAATGTTGAACACACTCCCATAGTCTTGAGGTCATTTAGAGTGAACACACTCCCATAGTCTCATGAGGTCATTTGAAGTACTGAACACACTCCCATAGTATGATGAGGTCATTTAGAAGTACTGAACACACCTCCCATAGTGTGATGAGGTCATTTTAGAGTACTGAACACACCTCCCATAGTCTGATGAGGTAGTATAGAGAGTACTGAACACACCTCCCATAGTGTGATGAGGTCAGTTAGAGAGTACTGAACACACCTCCCATAGTGTGATGAGGTCATTTAGAGAGTACTGAACACACCTCCCATAGTCTGATGAGGTCATTTAGAGTACTGAACACACCTCCCATAGTCTGATGAGGTCATTTAGAGTACTGAACACACCTCCCATATTCTGATGAGGTAATATAGAGAGTACTGAACACACCTCCCATAGTGTGATGAGGTCATATAGAGAGTACTGAACACACCTCCCATAGTCTGATGAGGTATTATAGAGAGTACTGAACACACCTCCCATAGTGTGATGAGGTCATTTAGAGTACTGAACACACCTCCCATAGTCTGATGAGGTAATATAGAGAGTACTGAACACACCTCCCATAGTCTGATGAGGTAGTATAGAGAGTACTGAACACACCTCCCATAGTCTGATGAGGTAATATAGAGAGTACTGAACACACCTCCCATAGTGTGATGAGGTAGTATAGAGAGTACTGAACACACCTCCCATAGTCTGATGAGGTAATATAGAGTACTGAACACACCTCCATAGTCTGATGAGGTAATATAGAGAGTACTGAACACACCTCCCATAGTCTGATGAGGTAATGTAGAGAGTACTGAACACACCTCCCATAGTCTGATGAGGTATTTAGAGAAGTACTGAACACACCTCCCATAGTGTGATGAGGTCATTTAGAGTACTGAACACACCTCCCATAGTGTGATGAGGTCATTTAGAGAGTACTGAACACACCTCCCATAGTCTGATGAGGTCATTTAGAGAGTACTGAACACACCTCCCATAGTCTGATGAGGTAATATAGAGAGTACTGAACACACCTCCCATAGTCTGATGAGGTCATTTAGAGAGTACTGAACACACCTCCCATAGTCTGATGAGGTGGAACACACCTCCCATATATTCTGATGAGGTAATATAGAGAGTACTGAACACACCTCCCATAGTCTGATGATGTACTGAACACACCTCCCATAGTGATGATGAGGGTGAACACACCTTATAGATGAGTACTGAACACACCTCCCATAGTATGATGAGGTAATGTACTGAACACACCTCCCATAGTTGAGGTAATATAGAGAGTACTGAACACACCTCCCATAGTCTGATGAGGTCATTTAGAGAGTACTGAACACACCTCCCATAGTGTGATGATTTAATATAGAGAGTACTGAACACACCTCCATAGTGTGATGAGGTAGTATAGAGAGTACTGAACACACCTCCCATAGTGATGAGGTCATATAGAGAGTACTGAACACACCTCCCATAGTGTGATGAGGTAGTATAGAGAGTACTGAACACACCTCCCATAGTATGATGAGGTAATATAGAGAGTACTGAACACACCTCCCATAGTCTGATGAGGTGTATAGAGTACTGAACACACCTCCCATAGTCTGATGAGGTAGTATAGAGAGTACTGAACACACCTCCCATAGTCTGATGAGGTAATATAGAGAGTACTGAACACACCTCCCATAGTCTGATGAGGTATTATAGAGAGTACTGAACACACCTCCCATATTCTGATGAGGTCATATAGAGAGTACTGAACACACCTCCCATAGTCTGATGAGGTAGTATAGAGAGTACTGAACACACCTCCCATAGTCTGATGAGGTAATATTATAGAGTACTGAACACACCTCCCATAGTCTGATGAGGTCATTTAGAGAGTACTGAACACACCTCCCATAGTCTGATGAGGTAGATAGAGAGTACTGAACACACCTCCCATAGTGTGATGAGGTAATATAGAGAGTACTGAACACACCTCCCATAGTCTGATGAGGTCATTTAGAGAGTACTGAACACACCTCCCATAGTGTGATGAGGTAATATAGAGAGTACTGAACACACCTCCCATAGTCTGATGAGGTAATATAGAGAGTACTGAACACACCTCCCATAGTCTGATGAGGTCATTTAGAGAGTACTGAACACACCTCCCATAGTCTGATGAGGTAATATAGAGAGTACTGAACACACCTCCCATAGTCTGATGAGGTAATATAGAGAGTACTGAACACACCTCCCATAGTATGATGAGGTAATATAGAGAGTACTGAACACACCTCCCATAGTGTGATGAGGTAATATAGAGAGTACTGAACACACCTCCCATAGTGTGATGAGGTAATATAGAGAGTACTGAACACACCTCCCATAGTGTGATGAGGTAATATAGAGAGTACTGAACACACCTCCCATAGTGTGATGAGGTAATATAGAGAGTACTGAACACACCTCCCATAGTCTGATGAGGTAATGTAGAGAGTACTGAACACACTCCCATAGTGTGATGAGGTAATGTAGAGAGTACTGAACACACCTCCCATAGTGTGATGAGGTAATGTAGAGAGTACTGAACACACCTCCCATAGTCTGATGAGGTCATTTAGAGAGTACTGAACACACCTCCCATAGTCTGATGAGGTCATTTAGAGAGTACTGAACACACCTCCCATAGTGTGATGAGGTAATATAGAGAGTACTGAACACACCTCCCATAGTCTGATGAGGTCATTTAGAGAGTACTGAACACATCTCCCATAGTGTGATGAGGTAATATAGAGTACTGAACACACCTCCCATATTCTGATGAGGTAATATAGAGAGTACTGAACACACCTCCCATAGTCTGATGAGGTCATTTAGGTACTGAACACACCTCCCATAGTGTGATGAGGTAATATAGAGAGTACTGAACACACCTCCCATATTCTGATGAGGTAATATAGAGAGTACTGAACACACCTCCCATAGTGTGATGAGGTAATATAGAGAGTACTGAACACACCTCCCATAGTCTGATGAGGTAATATAGAGAGTACTGAACACACCTCCCATAGTGTGATGAGGTAGTATAGAGAGTACTGAACACACCTCCCATAGTGTGATGAGGTAGTATAGAGAGTACTCAACACACCTCCCATAGTGTGATGAGGTAATATAGAGAGTACTGAACACACCTCCCATAGTCTGATGAGGCTCTGGATAAGAGCGTCTGCTAAATGACTTAAATGTAAATGTAAATGTAATATAGAGAGTACTGAACACACCTCCCATAGTGTGATGAGGTAGTATAGAGAGTACTGAACACACCTCCCATAGTGTGATGAGGTAGTATAGAGAGTACTGAACACACCTCCCATAGTGTGATGAGGTAATGTAGAGTACTGAACACACCTCCCATAGTCTGATGAGGTACTATAGAGAGTACTGAACACACCTCCCATATTCTGATGAGGTAATATAGAGAGTACTGAACACACCTCCCATAGTCTGATGAGGTCATTTAGAGCAGTACTGAACACACCTCCCATAGTGTGATGAGGTAATGTAGAGAGTACTGAACACACCTCCCATAGTCTGATGAGGTCATTTAGAGAGTACTGAACACACCTCCCATAGTCTGATGAGGTCATTTAGAGAGTACTGAACACACCTCCCATAGTCTGATGAGGTAATATAGAGAGTACTGAACACACCTCCATAGTCTGATGAGGTCATTTAGAGAGTACTGAACACACCTCCCATAGTGTGATGAGGTAATATAGAGAGTACTGAACACACCTCCCATATTCTGATGAGGTAATATAGAGAGTACTGAACACACCTCCCATAGTCTGATGAGGTCATTTAGAAGTACTGAACACACCTCCCATAGTGTGATGAGGTAATATAGAGAGTACTGAACACACCTCCCATATTCTGATGAGGTAATATAGAGAGTACTGAACACACCTCCCATAGTGTGATGAGGTAATATAGAGAGTACTGAACACACCTCCCATAGTCTGATGAGGTAATATAGAGAGTACTGAACACACCTCCCATAGTGTGATGAGGTAGTATAGAGGAGGTACTGAACACACCTCCCATAGTGTGATGAGGTAGTATAGAGAGTACTCAACACACCTCCCATAGTGTGATGAGGTAATATAGAGAGTACTGAACACACCTCCCATAGTCTGATGAGTCGCTCTGGATAAGAGCGTCTGCTAAATGACTTAAATGTAAATGTAAATGTAATATAGAGAGTACTGAACACACCTCCCATAGTGTGATGAGGTAGTATAGAGAGTACTGAACACACCTCCCATAGTGTGATGAGGTAGTATAGAGAGTACTGAACACACCTCCCATAGTGTGATGAGGTAATGTAGAGAGTACTGAACACACCTCCCATAGTCTGATGAGGTACTATAGAGAGTACTGAACACACCTCCCATATTCTGATGAGGTAATATAGAGAGTACTGAACACACCTCCCATAGTCTGATGAGGTCATTTAGAGCGTACTGAACACACCTCCCATAGTATGATGCTAATATACTGGAGGAGGTACTGTATTCCTGGAAGAGACAGGAGGAGGAGGAGGTGCTGTATTCCTGGGAGAGACAGGGGGAGGAGGAGGTGCTGTATTCCTGGGAGAGACAGGGGGAGGAGGAGGTACTGTATTCCTGGGGGAGGAGGGGAGGTACTGTATTCCTGGGAGAGACAGGGGAGGAGGAGGTGCTGTATTCCTGGGAGAGACAGGAGGAGGAGGAGGTGCTGTATTCCTGGGAGAGACAGGAGGAGGAGGTACTGTATTCCTGAGAGACATGGAGAGGAGGAGGAGGTGCTGTATTCCTGGGAGAGACAGGGGAGGAGGAGGTGCTGTATTCCTGGGAGAGACAGGGGGAGGAGGAGGTGCTGTATTCCTGGGAGGAGAGACAGGAGGAGGAGGTACTGTATTCCTGAGAGACATGGAGAGGAGGAGGAGGTGCTGTATTCCTGGGAGAGACAGGGGGAGGAGGAGGTGCTGTATTCCTGGGAGAGACAGGGGGAGGAGGAGGTGCTGTATTCCTGGGAGAGACAGGGGGAGGAGGAGGTACTGTATTCCTGGGGGAGGAGGGGGAGGTACTGTATTCCTGGGAGAGACAGGGGGAGGAGGAGGTGCTGTATTCCTGGGAGAGACAGGAGGAGGAGGAGGTGCTGTATTCCTGGGAGAGACAGGAGGAGGAGGAGGTGCTATATTCCTGGGAGAGACAGGAGGAGGAGGTACTGTATTCCTGGGAGAGACAGGATGAGGGAGGAGGAGGTACTGTATTCCTGGGAGAGACAGGAGGAGGAGGTACTGTATTCCTGGGAGAGACAGGAGGAGGAGGAGGTGCTATATTCCTGGGAGAGACAGGAGGAGGAGGAGGTGCTATATTCCTGGGAGAGACAGGAGGAGGAGGTGCTATATTCCTGGGAGAGACAGGAGGAGGAGGTACTGTATTCCTCGGAGAGACAGGATGAGGGAGGAGGAGGTACTGTATTCCTGGGAGAGACAGGAGGAGGAGGAGGTGCTATATTCCTGAGAGAGACAGGGGAGGAGGAGGAGGTACTGTATTCCTGGGAGAGACAGGGGGAGGAGGAGGTGCTGTATTCCTGGGAGAGACAGGAGGAGGAGGAGGTGCTGTATTCCTGGGAGAGACAGGAGGAGGAGGAGGTGCTATATTCCTGGGAGAGACAGGAGCAGGAGGTGGGTGGGGTGGAGAGGAGGGGTGGGAGGGGAGGGGCAGGGTGGAGAGGAGGGGTGGGAGGGGTAGGGTGGAGATGAGAGGAGATGAGAGGTGGGGTGGAGAGAGCAGAGAGGTGGAGAGGAGGGGGGGTGGGAGGGGTGGGTGGAGAGGAGAGGAGGGGTGGGTGGGGAGGGAGAGGAGAGGAGGGGTGGGAGGGGTAGGGTGGAGAGGAGGGGTGGGTGGGTGGGGTGGAGAGGAGAGGAGGGGTGGGTGGGTGGGGTGGAGAGGAGAGGGGGGTGGGTGGGGAGGAGAGGAGAGGAGGGGTGGGTTGGAGAGAGC
>NW_026281955.1:40000-67500 GCF_023373465.1 Oncorhynchus keta
ATAGTAGAGGGATGTTGTTGTCTCAACAGAGAGCCCTGTCCTCTCCAGACACAGTTCTATAGTAGAGGGATGTTGTTGTCTCTACAGAGAGCCCTGTCCTCTCCAGACACAGTTCTATAGTAGAGGGATGTTGTTGTCTCTACAGAGAGCCCTGTCCTCTCCAGACACAGTTCTATAGTAGAGGGATGTTGTTGTCTCTACAGAGAGCCCTGTCCTCTCCAGACACAGTTCTATAGTAGAGGGATGTTGTTGTCTCTACAGAGAGCCCTGTCCTCTCCAGACACAGTTCTATAGTAGAGGGATGTTGTTGTCTCTACAGAGAGCCCTGTCCTCTCCAGACACAGTTCTATAGTAGAGGGATGTTGTTGTCTCTACAGAGAGCCCTGTCCTCTCCAGACACAGTTCTCCAGACACAGTTCTATAGTAGAGGGATGTTGTTGTCTCTACAGAGAGCCCTGTCCTCTCCAGACACAGTTCTATAGTAGAGGGATGTTGTTGTCTCTACAGAGAGCCCTGTCCTCTCCAGACACAGTTCTATAGTAGAGGGATGTTGTTGTCTCTACAGAGAGCCCTGTCCTCTCCAGACACAGTTCTATAGTAGAGGGATGTTGTTGTCTCAACAGAGAGCCCTGTCCTCTCCAGACACAGTTCTATAGTAGAGGGATGTTGTTGTCTCTACAGAGAGCCCTGTCCTCTCCAGACACAGTTCTATAGTAGAGGGATGTTGTTGTCTCAACAGAGAGCCCTGTCCTCTCCAGACACAGTTCTATAGTAGAGGGATGTTGTTGTCTCTATAGTAGAGGGACAGAGAGCCCTGTCCTCTCCAGACACAGTTCTATAGTAGAGGGATGTTGTTGTCTCTACAGAGAGCCCTGTCCTCTCCAGACACAGTTCTATAGTAGAGGGATGTTGTTGTCTCTACAGAGAGCCCTGTCCTCTCCAGACACAGTTCTATAGTAGAGGGATGTTGTTGTCTCTACAGAGAGCCCTGTCCTCTCCAGACACAGTTCTATAGTAGAGGGATCTACAGAGAGCCCTGTCCTTCCAGACACAGTTCTATAGTTGTCTCTCCAGACACAGTTCTATAGTAGAGGGATGTTGTTGTCTCTACAGAGAGCCCTGTCCTCTCCAGACACAGTTCTATAGTAGAGGGATGTTGTTGTCTCTACAGAGAGCCCTGTCCTCTCCAGACACAGTTCTATAGTAGAGGGATGTTGTTGTCTCTACAGAGAGCCCTGTCCTCTCCAGACACAGTTCTATAGTAGAGGGATGTTGTTGTCTCTACAGAGAGCCCTGTCCTCTCCAGACACAGTTCTATAGTAGAGGGATGTTGTTGTCTCAACAGAGAGCCCTGTCCTCTCCAGACACAGTTCTATAGTAGAGTTCTGTCTCTACAGAGAGTAGTAGAGGGATGTTGTTGTCTCTACAGAGAGCCCTGTCCTCTCCAGGGACACAGAGAGTTCTATAGTAGAGGGATGTTGTTGTCTCTACAGAGAGCCCTGTCCTCTCCAGACACAGTTCTATAGTAGAGGGATGTTGTTGTCTCTACAGAGAGCCCTGTCCTCTCCAGACACAGTTCTGTAGTAGAGGGATGTTGTTGTCTCAACAGAGAGCCCTGTCCTCTCCAGACACTATAGTAGAGGGATGTTGTTCTATCCAGACACAGTAGAGAGGGATGTTGTTGTCTCTACAGAGAGCCCTGTCCTCTCCAGACACAGTTCTATAGTAGAGGGATGTTGTTGTCTCAACAGAGAGCCCTGTCCTCTCCAGACACAGTTCTATAGTAGAGGGATGTTGTTGTCTCTACAGAGAGCCCTGTCCTCTCCAGACACAGTTCTATAGTAGAGGGATGTTGTTGTCTCTACAGAGAGCCCTGTCCTCTCCAGACACAGTTCTATAGTAGAGGGATGTTGTTGTCTCTACAGAGAGCCCTGTCCTCTCCAGACACAGTTCTATAGTAGAGGGATGTTGTTGTCTCTACAGAGAGCCCTGTCCTCTCCAGACACAGTTCTATAGTAGAGGGATGTTGTTGTCTCTACAGAGAGCCCTGTCCTCTCCAGACACAGTTCTATAGTAGAGGGATGTTGTTGTCTCTACAGAGAGCCCTGTCCTCTCCAGACACAGTTCTATAGTAGAGGGATGTTGTTGTCTCCTCTCCAGACACAGTTCTATAGTAGAGGCCCTGTCTCTCAGAGAGCCCTGTCCTCTCCAGACACAGTTCTATAGTAGAGGGATGTTGTTGTCTCTACAGAGAGCCCTGTCCTCTCCAGACACAGTTCTATAGTAGAGGGATGTTGTTGTCTCTACAGAGAGCCCTGTCCTCTCCAGACACAGTTCTATAGTAGAGGGATGTTGTTGTCTCTACAGAGAGCCCTGTCCTCTCCAGACACAGTTCTATAGTAGAGGGATGTTGTTGTCTCTACAGAGAGCCCTGTCCTCTCCAGACACAGTTCTATAGTAGAGGGATGTTGTTGTCTCTACAGAGAGCCCTGTCCTCTCCAGACACAGTTCTATAGTAGAGGGATGTTGTTGTCTCTACAGAGAGCCCTGTCCTCTCCAGACACAGTTCTATAGTAGAGGGATGTTGTTGTCTCTACAGAGAGCCCTGTCTACAGAGAGCCCTCTCCAGACACAGTTCTATAGTAGAGGGATGTTGTTGTCTCTACAGAGAGCCCTGTCCTCTCTCAGACACAGTTCTATAGTAGAGGGATGTTGTTGTCTCTACAGAGAGCCCTGTCCTCTCCAGACACAGTTCTATAGTAGAGGGATGTTGTTGTCTCTACAGAGAGCCCTGTCCTCTCCAGACACAGTTCTATAGTAGAGGGATGTTGTTGTCTCTACAGAGAGCCCTGTCCTCTCCAGACAGTTCTATAGTAGAGGGATGTTGTTGTCTCTACAGAGAGCCCTGTCCTCTCCAGACACAGTTCTATAGTAGAGGGATGTTGTTGTCTCTACAGAGAGCCCTGTCCTCTCCAGACACAGTTCTATAGTAGAGGGATGTTGTTGTCTCAACAGAGAGCCCTGTCCTCTCCAGACACAGTTCTATAGTAGAGGGATGTTGTTGTCTCTACAGAGAGCCCTGTCCTCTCCAGACACAGTTCTATAGTAGAGGGATGTTGTTGTCTCAACAGAGAGCCCTGTCCTCTCCAGACACAGTTCTATAGTAGAGGGATGTTGTTGTCTCTACAGAGAGCCCTGTCCTCTCCAGACACAGTTCTATAGTAGAGGGATGTTGTTGTCTCTACAGAGAGCCCTGTCCTCTCCAGACACAGTTCTATAGTAGAGGGATGTTGTTGTCTCTACAGAGAGCCCTGTCCTCTCCAGACACAGTTCTATAGTAGAGGGATGTTGTTGTCTCTACAGAGAGCCCTGTCCTCTCCAGACACAGTTCTATAGTAGAGGGATGTTGTTGTCTCTACAGAGAGCCCTGTCCTCTCCAGACACAGTTCTACAGAGATCCAGACACAGTTCTATAGTAGGGATGTTGTTGTCTCTACAGAGAGCCCTGTCCTCTCCAGACACAGTTCTATAGTAGAGGGATGTTGTTGTCTCTACAGAGAGCCCTGTCCTCTCCAGACACAGTTCTATAGTAGAGGGATGTTGTTGTCTCTACAGAGAGCCCTGTCCTCTCCAGACACAGTTCTATAGTAGATGTTGTTGGGATGTCCTTGTTAGAGGGATCTCTACAGAGAGCCCTGTCCTCTCCAGACACAGTTCTATAGTAGAGGGATGTTGTTGTCTCTACAGAGAGCCCTGTCCTCTCCAGACACAGTTCTATAGTAGAGGGATGTTGTTGTCTCAACAGAGAGCCCTGTCCTCTCCAGAGCCCTGTCCTCTCCAGACACAGTTCTATAGTAGAGGGATGTTGTTGTCTCTACAGAGAGCCCTGTCCTCTCCAGACACAGTTCTATAGTAGAGGGATGTTGTTGTCTCAACAGAGAGCCCTGTCCTCTCCAGACACAGTTCTATAGTAGAGGGATGTTGTTGTCTCTACAGAGAGCCCTGTCCTCTCCAGACACAGTTCTATAGTAGAGGGATGTTGTTGTCTCTACAGAGAGCCCTGTCCTCTCCAGACACAGTTCTATAGTAGAGGGATGTTGTTGTCTCTACAGAGAGCCCTGTCCTCTCCAGACACAGTTCTATAGTAGAGGGATGTTGTTGTCTCTACAGAGAGCCCTGTCCTCTCCAGACACAGTTCTATAGTAGAGGGATGTTGTTGTCTCTACAGAGAGCCCTGTCCTCTCCAGACACAGTTCTATAGTAGAGGGATGTTGTTGTCTCTACAGAGAGCCCTGTCCTCTCCAGACACAGTTCTATAGTAGAGGGATGTTGTCTCTACAGAGAGCCCTGTCCTCTCCAGACACAGTTCTATAGTAGAGGGAGAGAGCCCTGTCCTCTCCAGACACAGTTCTATAGTAGAGGGATGTTGTTGTCTCTACAGAGAGCCCTGTCCTCTCCAGACACAGTTCTATAGTAGAGGGATGTTGTTGTCTCTACAGAGAGCCCTGTCCTCTCCAGACACAGTTCTATAGTAGAGGGATGTTGTTGTCTCTACAGAGAGCCCTGTCCTCTCCAGACACAGTTCTATAGTAGAGGGATGTTGTCTCTACAGGATCCAGACACAGTTCTATAGTGTTGTCTCTACAGAGAGCCCTGAGACACAGTTCCCTGTCCTGTCTCCAGACACAGTTCTATAGTAGAGGGATGTTGTTGTCTCTACAGAGAGCCCTGTCCTCTCCAGACACAGTTCTATAGTAGAGGGATGTTGTTGTCTCAACAGAGAGCCCTGTCCTCTCCAGACACAGTTCTATAGTAGAGGGATGTTGTTGTCTCAACAGAGAGCCCTGTCCTCTCCAGACACAGTTCTATAGTAGAGGGATGTTGTTGTCTCTACAGAGAGCCCTGTCCTCTCCAGACACAGTTCTATAGTAGAGGGATGTTGTTGTCTCAACAGAGAGCCCTGTCCTCTCCAGACACAGTTCTATAGTAGAGGGATGTTGTTGTCTCAACAGAGAGCCCTGTCCTCTCCAGACACAGTTCTATAGTAGAGGGGATGTCTCTACAGAGAGCCCTGTTCCAGACACTCTATAGTAGAGGGATGTTGTTGTCTCAACCCTGTCCTCTCCAGACACAGTTCTATAGTAGAGGGATGTTGTTGTCTCTACAGAGAGCCCTGTCCTCTCCAGACACAGTTCTATAGTAGAGGGATGTTGTTGTCTCTACAGAGAGCCCTGTCCTCTCCAGACACAGTTCTGTAGTAGAGGGATGTTGTTGTCTCTACAGAGAGCCCTGTCCTCTCCAGACACAGTTCTATAGTAGAGGGATGTTGTTGTCTCAACAGAGAGCCCTGTCCTCTCCAGACACAGTTCTATAGTAGAGGGATGTTGTTGTCTCTACAGAGAGCCCTGTCCTCTCCAGACACAGTCTCTATAGAAGAGGGATGTTGTTGTCTCTACAGAGAGCCCTGTCCTCTCCAGACACAGTTCTATAGTAGAGGGATGTTGTTGCTCTCCAGACACACAGAGAGCCCTCCTCCAGACACAGTTCTATAGTAGAGGGATGTTGTTGTCTCTACAGAGAGCCCTGTCCTCTCCAGACACAGTTCTATAGTAGAGGGGGATGTCTGTTGTCTCACAGAGAGCCCTGTCCTCTCCAGACACAGGTCTGTAGAAGAGGGATGTTGTTGTCTCTACAGAGAGCCCTGTCCTCTCCAGACACAGTTCTATAGTAGAGGGATGTTGTTGTCTCAACAGAGAGCCCTGTCCTCTCCAGACACAGTTCTATAGTAGAGGGATGTTGTTGTCTCTACAGAGAGCCCTGTCCTCTCCAGACACAGTTCTATAGTAGAGGGATGTTGTACAGAGAGCCCTGTCTCTCCAGACACACAGAGAGCCCTGTCCTCTCCAGACACAGTTCTATAGTAGAGGGATGTTGTTGTCTCAACAGAGAGCCCTGTCCTCTCCAGACACAGTTCTATAGTAGAGGGATGTTGTCGTCTCAACAGAGAGCCCTGTCCTCTCCAGACACAGTTCTATAGTAGAGGGATGTTGTCGTCTCAACAGAGAGCCCTGTCCTCTCCAGACACAGTTGTATAGTAGAGGGATGTTGTTGTCTCTACAGAGAGCCCTGTCCTCTCCAGACACAGGTCTGTAGTAGAGGGATGTTGTTGTCTCAACAGAGAGCCCTGTCCTCTCCAGACACAGGTCTATAGTAGAGGGATGTTGTTGTCTCTACAGAGAGCCCTGTCCTCTCCAGACACAGTTCTATAGTAGAGGGATGTTGTTGTCTCAACAGAGAGCCCTGTCCTCTCTATAGTAGAGGGATGTTGTTGTCTCTACAGTCCTCTCCAGA
Organism: Oncorhynchus keta; assembly: GCF_023373465.1. Classification (NCBI taxonomy): domain Eukaryota; kingdom Metazoa; phylum Chordata; class Actinopteri; order Salmoniformes; family Salmonidae; genus Oncorhynchus; species Oncorhynchus keta. The sequence goes on from NW_026281955.1 coordinate 46,352, forward strand.
CACAGTAGAGGGATGTTGTTGTCTCTACAGAGAGCCCTGTCCTCTCCAGACACAGTTCTATAGTAGAGGGATGTTGTCTCTCCAGACACAGTTCTGTAGTAGAGGGATGTTGTTGTCTCTACAGAGAGCCCTGTCCTCTCCAGACACAGTTCTGTAGTAGAGGGATGTTGTTGTCTCAACAGAGAGCCCTGTCCTCTCCAGACACAGTTCTGTAGTAGAGGGATGTTGTTGTCTCAAGATGGCTCTCCAGCAATCGGACGTGTGTTTTGTCTTGTCCGTCCTGTCTAGTGTAAATATAGTTTTCTTCTAGTGTAAATATAGTTTTTTTTTTTTCTGTATATATTTCGTACATATTTTAATCTCACTTTCAAACTAGAGCTGAATATACTCTCCTGCAACCCGCATCACCCAATGTGGTACGGATCTGCTTTTTCTATACTTTACTTTAGAACCGTCAGAAGCTAGCCAGCTAACTAGCTACTACTCAGTTAGCCATTGCTAGCGGTCTTCAAAGCTAACTAGGACACCAGCGCGACATCAACCCAGAGCATATCAGACTGCTCTTTCTCTACCACATCTCCGGATTCCTACCGCAAGCTCTGAACCTTTACACCGGATCATCGCAACTAGCTAGCTGCAATCCGAGTGGCTACTCCTGGCTAACGTCTCTGTCCCAAAACAAGCTACAGTTAGCCTTGAGCTAAGCCCATCTCCCGACTAGCCGAAGAGGCCCAACAATACCTCTTTTGCCAATTGGCCTGGACCCTTTACTGCCGACACGGAGCCCCGCCGATCCATCACGACTGGTCCGCCGACATAATCGTCCGAGGTGGTTTCAACAGGCTTTTTCGTTGCGACATCGCCAAAGATCCATCTGCTGGCCAAGGCCCGCGAGCTTTCTGAAACGCTGTGTCTCCAGCTCACCCAGCGCATTAGAGCTGCTGTAGCATAATCCTGGGCTACAATTACCCGGGCCCACGACCGGTCTGTCGATGTCACCGCAAGAAGAGGAATAAACAGACTCACCCCATCGCGACGTCCCCAAAGGTTAGCTCTCTAGCCCTCGCTATCTCCCTGCTTGCTAATTCGGCCTGCTAACGGTTAGCTTGTCTAGCCCGGGCCTACGAACTGTTAGCTTGTTAGCACAGGCCTGCTAACCATCTGGCTCACTGCGTTCTAAACACTCTGAACCCATTTACTTTCTATCTCTCTTTGATTTTTATTTTGTTTATACCTTCCGGAAACCTGCCTCACCCACTGTGATACGGAATCGCTATCACCTTTAATTTTTATTTTATTTTTATGACACACTCAAGAACCTCCAGACGCTAACCAGCTAACTAGCTACAAGCTATTTAGTCATTGTTAGTTTTTTTTAAAACCTGGATAACACTCGCCAGCCCAGCTTCCCTGCCCATCCACCGCTGCCCCCTGGACACTGATCTCTTGGCTACATAGCTGATGCACGCTGGACTGTCCATTAATCACGGTACTCCATTCTGCTTGTTTGTTTTATCTGTCGACCCAGTTGCCTAGTCAACGCCATTTTACCTGCTGTTTGTTGTGCTAGCTGATTAGCCTCGCCTACTGTTTTTAGCTAGCTTTCCCAATTCAACACCTGTGATTACTGTATGCCTCGCTGTATGTCTCTCCCAAATGTCAATATGCCTTGTATACTGTTGTTCAGGTTAGTTATCATTGTTTTAGTTCACAATGGAGCCCCTAGATCCACTCTGCATACCCCTGTTACCTCCTTGTCCCACCCCCACACATGCGGTGACCTCACCCATTACAACCAGCATGTCCAGAGATACAACCTCTCATCATCACCCAGCGCCTGGGCTTACCTCCGCTGTACCCGCACCCCACCATACCCCTGTCTGCGCATTATGCCCTGAATATATTCTACCATGCCCAGAAACCTGCTCCTCTTATCCTCTGCCCCCAACGCTCTAGGCGACCAGTTTTGATAGCCTTTAGCCGCACCCTCATACTACTCCTTCTCTGTTCCGCGGGTGATGTGGAGGTAAACCCAGGCCCTGCATGTCCCCAGGTACCCTCATTTGTTGACTTCTGTGATCGAAAAGTCTTGGTTTTATGCATGTCAACATCAGAAGCCTCCTCCCTAAGTTTGTTTTACTCACTGCTTTAGCACACTCTGCTAACCCTGATGTCCTTGCCGTGTCTGAATCCTGGCTCAGGAAGGCCACCAAAAATTCAGAGATTTCCATACCCAACTATAACATCTTCCGTCAAGATAGAACTGCCAAAGGGGGCGGAGTCGCAGTCTACTGCAGAGATAGCCTGCAAAGTAATGTCATACTTTCCAGGTCCATACCCAAACAGTTTGAACTACTAATTTTGAAAATCACTCTCTCCAGAAACAAGTCTCTCACTGTTGCCGCCTGCTACCGACCCCCGTCAGCTCCCAGCTGTGCCCTGGACACCATTTGTGAATTGATCGCCCCCATCTAGCTTCAGAGTTTGTCCTGTTAGGTGACCTAAACTGGGATATGCTTAACACCCCGGCAGTCCTACAATCTAAGCTAGATGCCCTCAATCTCACGCAAATCATCAAGGAACCCACCAGGTACAACCCTAACTCTGTAAACAAGGGCACCCTCATAGACGTCATCCTGACCAACTGGCCCTCCAAATATACCTCCGCTGTCTTCAACCAGGATCTCAGCGATCACTGCCTCATCGCCTGTATCCGCCACGGAGCCGCAGTCAAACGACCACCCTCATCACTGTCAAACGCTCCCTAAAACACTTCTGTGAGCAGGCCTTTCTAATCGACCTGGCCCGTGTATCCTGGAAGGACATTGACCTCATCCCGTCAGTTGAGGATGCCTGGTCATTCTTTAAAAGTAACTTCCTCACCATTTTGGATAAGCATGCTCCGTTCAAAAATGCAGAACCAAGAACAGATACAGCCCTTGGTTCACCCCAGACCTGACTGCCCTCGACCAGCACAAAAACATCCTGTGGCGGACTGCAATAGCATCGAATAGCCCCGTGATATGCAACTGTTCAGGGAAGTCAGGAACCAATACACGCAGTCAGTCAGGAAAGCTAAGGCCAGCTTCTTCAGGCAAAAGTTTGCATCCTGTAGCTCCAACTCCAAAAAGTTCTGGGACACTGTGAAGTCCATGGAGAACAAGAGCACCTCCTCCCAGCTGCCCACTGCACTGAGGCTAGGAAACACGGTCTCCACCGATAAATCCATGATTATCGAAAACTTCAATAAGCACTTCTCAACGGCTGGCCATGCCTTCCGCCTGGCTACTCCAACCTCGGCCAACAGCCCGCCCCCCGTAGTTCCTCACCCAAGCCTCTCCAGGTTCTCCTTTACCCAAATCCAGATAGCAGATGTTCTGAAAGAGCTGCAAAACCTGGACCCGTACAAATCAGCTGGGCTTGACAATCTGGACCCGCTATTTCTGAAACTATCTGCCGCCATTGTCGCAACCCCTATCACCAGCCTGTTCAACCTCTCTTTCATATCGTCTGAGATCCCCAAGGATTGAAAGCTGCCGCAGTCATCCCCCTCTTCAAAGGAGGAGACACCCTGGACCCAAACTGCTATAGACCTATATCCATCCTGCCCTGCCTATCTAAGGTCTTCGAAAGCCAAGTCAACAAACAGGTCACTGACCATCTCGAATCCCACCGTACCTTCTCCGCTGTGCAATCTGGTTTCCGAGCCGGTCACGGGTGCACCTCAGCCACACTCAAGGTACTAAATGATATCATAACCGCCATCGATAAAAGACAGTACTGTGCAGCCGTCTTCATCGACCTCGCCAAGGCTTTCGACTCTGTCAATCACCAAATTCTTATCGGCAGACTCAACAGCCTCGGTTTTTCGGATGACTGCCTTGCCTGGTTCACCAATTACTTTGCAGACAGAGTTCAGTGTGTCAAATCAGAGGGCATGCTGTCCGGTCCTCTGGCAGTCTCTATGGGGGTGCCACAGGGTTCAATTCTCGGGCCGACTCTTTTCTCTGTATATATCAATGATGTTGCTCTTGCTGCGGGCGATTCCCTGATCCACCTCTACGCAGACGACACCATTCTATATACTTTCGGCCCGTCATTGACACTGTGCTATCAAACCTCCAAACGAGCTTCAATGCCATACAGCACTCCTTCCGTGGCCTCCAACTGCTCTTAAACGCGAGTAAAACCAAATGCATGCTTTTCAACCGATCGCTGCCTGCACCCGCATGCCCGACTAGCATCACCACCCTGGATGGTTCCAACCTTGAATATGTGGACATCTATAAGTACCTAGGTGTCTGGCTAGACTGCAAACTCTCCTTCCAGACTCACATCAAACATCTCCAATCAAAAATCAAATCCAGAGTCGGCTTTCTATTCCGCAACAAAGCCTCCTTCACTCACGCTGCCAAGCTTACCCTAGTAAAACTGACTATCCTACCGATCCTCGACTTCGGCGATGTCATCTACAAAATGGCTTCCAACACTCTACTCAGCAAACTGGATGCAGTCTATCACAGTGCCATCCGTTTTGTCACTAAAGCACCTTATACCACCCACCACTGCGACTTGTATGCTCTAGTCGGCTGGCCCTCACTACATATTCGTCGCCAGACCCACTGGCTCCAGGTCATTTACAAGTCCATGCTAGGTAAAGCTCCGCCTTATCTCAGTTCACTGGTCACGATGGCAACACCCATCCGTAGCACGCGCTCCAGCAGGTGTATCTCACTGATCATCCCTAAAGCCAACACCTCATTTGGCCGCCTTCGTTCCAGTACTCTGCTGCCTGTGACTGGAACGAATTGCAAAAATCGCTGAAGTTGGAGACTTTTATCTCCTCACCAACTTCAAACATCAGCTATCCGAGCAGCTAACCGATCGCTGCAGCTGTACATAGTCTATAGGTAAATAGCTCACCCTTTTTCACCTGCCTCATTCCCATACTGTTTTTATACTGTTTTTATTTATTTACTTTTCTGCTCTTTGCACACCAATATCACCAATATCTCTACCTGTACATGCCCATCTGATCATTTATCACTCCAGTGTTAATCTGCAAAATTGTATTATTCGCCTACCTCCTCATGCCTTTTGCACACATTGTATATAGATTGCCCATTTTTTTCTACTGTGTTATTGACTTGCTAATTGTTTACTCCATGTGTAACTCTGTTGTCTGTTCACACTGCTATGCTTTATCTTGGCCAGGTCGCAGTTGCAAATGAGAACTTGTTCTCAACTAGCCTACCTGGTTAAATAAAGGTGAAATAAAAAAAAAATAAATAAATAAAAACAGAGAGGCCTGTCCTCTCCAGACACAGTTCTATAGTAGAGGGATGTTGTTGTCTCTACAGAGAGCCCTGTCCTCTCCAGACACAGTTCTGTAGTAGAGGGATGTTGTTGTCTCAACAGAGAGCCCTGTCCTCTCCAGACACAGTTCTGTAGTAGAGGGATGTTGTTGTCTCAACAGAGAGGCCTGTCCTCTCCAGACACAGTTCTATAGTAGAGGGATGTTGTTGTCTCTACAGAGAGCCCTGTCCTCTCCAGACACAGTTCTATAGTAGAGGGATGTTGTTGTCTCTACAGAGAGCCCTGTCCTCTCCAGACACAGTTCTATAGTAGAGGGATGTTGTTGTCTCTACAGAGAGCCCTGTCCTCTCCAGACACAGTTCTATAGTAGAGGGATGTTGTTGTCTCAACAGAGAGGCCTGTCCTCTCCAGACACAGTTCTATAGTAGAGGGATGTTGTTGTCTCAACAGAGAGCCCTGTCCTCTCCAGACACAGTTCTATAGTAGAGGGATGTTGTTTTCTCTACAGAGAGCCCTGTCCTCTCCAGACACAGTTCTATAGTAGAGGGATGTTGTTGTCTCTACAGAGAGCCCTGTCCTCTCCAGACACAGTTCTATAGTAGAGGGATGTTGTTGTCTCTACAGAGAGCCCTGTCCTCTCCAGACACAGTTCTGTAGTAGAGGGATGTTGTTGTCTCTCCAGACACAGTTCTATAGTAGAGGGATGTTGTTGTCTCTCCAGACACAGTTCTATAGTAGAGGGATGTTGTTGTCTCAACAGAGAGCCCTGTCCTCTCCAGACACGGTTCTGTAGTAGAGGGATGTTGTTGTCTCTACAGAGAGGCCTGTCCTCTCCAGACACAGTTCTATAGTAGAGGGATGTTGTTGTCTCTACAGAGAGCCCTGTCCTCTCCAGACACAGTTCTATAGTAGAGGGATGTTGTTGTCTCAACAGAGAGCCCTGTCCTCTCCAGACACAGTTCTATAGTAGAGGGATGTTGTTGTCTCTACAGAGAGCCCTGTCCTCTCCAGACACAGTTCTATAGTAGAGGGATGTTGTTGTCTCTACAGAGAGCCCTGTCCTCTCCAGACACAGTTCTGTAGTAGAGGGATGTTGTTGTCTCTACAGAGAGCCCTGTCCTCTCCAGACACAGTTCTATAGTAGAGGGATGTTGTTGTCTCTACAGAGAGCCCTGTCCTCTCCAGACACAGTTCTATAGTAGAGGGATGTTGTTGTCTCAACAGAGAGCCCTGTCCTCTCCAGACACAGTTCTATAGTAGAGGGATGTTGTTGTCTCTACAGAGAGCCCTGTCCTCTCCAGACACAGTTCTATAGTAGAGGGATGTTGTTGTCTCTACAGAGAGGCCTGTCCTCTCCAGACACAGTTCTGTAGAAGAGGGATGTTGTTGTCTCTACAGAGAGCCCTGTCCTCTCCAGACACAGGTCTGTAGTAGAGGGATGTTGTTGTCTCTACAGAGAGCCCTGTCCTCTCCAGACACAGTTCTATAGTAGAGGGATGTTGTTGTCTCTCCAGACACAGTTCTATAGTAGAGGGATGTTGTTGTCTCTACAGAGAGCCCTGTCCTCTCCAGACACAGGTCTATAGTAGAGGGATGTTGTTGTCTCTACAGAGAGCCCTGTCCTCTCCAGACACAGTTCTATAGTAGAGGGATGTTGTTGTCTCTACAGAGAGCCCTGTCCTCTCCAGACACAGGTCTATAGTAGAGGGATGTTGTTGTCTCAACAGAGAGCCCTGTCCTCTCCAGACACAGTTCTATAGTAGAGGGATGTTGTTGTCTCAACAGAGAGCCCTGTCCTCTCCAGACACAGTTCTATAGTAGAGGGATGTTGTCGTCTCAACAGAGAGCCCTGTCCTCTCCAGACACAGTTCTATAGTAGAGGGATGTTGTTGTCTCTACAGAGAGCCCTGTCCTCTCCAGACACAGTTCTATAGTAGAGGGATGTTGTCGTCTCTACAGAGAGCCCTGTCCTCTCCAGACACAGTTCTATAGTAGAGGGATGTTGTTGTCTCTACAGAGAGCCCTGTCCTCTCCAGACACAGTTCTATAGTAGAGGGATGTTGTTGTCTCAACAGAGAGCCCTGTCCTCTCCAGACACAGTTCTATAGTAGAGGGATGTTGTTGTCTCTACAGAGAGCCCTGTCCTCTCCAGACACAGTTCTATAGTAGAGGGATGTTGTTGTCTCAACAGAGAGCCCTGTCCTCTCCAGACACAGTTCTATAGTAGAGGGATGTTGTTGTCTCAACAGAGAGCCCTGTCCTCTCCAGACACAGTTCTGTAGTAGAGGGATGTTGTTGTCTCAACAGAGAGCCCTGTCCTCTCCAGACACAGGTCTGTAGTAGAGGGATGTTGTTGTCTCAACAGAGAGCCCTGTCCTCTCCAGACACAGTTCTATAGTAGAGGGATGTTGTTGTCTCTACAGAGAGCCCTGTCCTCTCCAGACACAGTTCTATAGTAGAGGGATGTTGTTGTCTCAACAGAGAGCCCTGTCCTCTCCAGACACAGTTCTGTAGTAGAGGGATGTTGTTGTCTCTACAGAGAGCCCTGTCCTCTCCAGACACAGTTCTATAGCAGAGGGATGTTGTTGTCTCTCCAGACACAGTTCTATAGTAGAGGGATGTTGTTGTCTCTCCAGACACAGGTCTATAGTAGAGGGATGTTGTTGTCTCAACAGAGAGCCCTGTCCTCTCCAGACACAGTTCTGTAGTAGAGGGATGTTGTTGTCTCTACAGAGAGCCCTGTCCTCTCCAGACACAGTTCTGTAGTAGAGGGATGTTGTTGTCTCTACAGAGAGCCCTGTCCTCTCCAGACACAGTTCTATAGTAGAGGGATGTTGTTGTCTCTACAGAGAGCCCTGTCCTCTCCAGACACAGTTCTGTAGTAGAGGGATGTTGTTGTCTGTACAGAGAGCCCTGTCCTCTCCAGACACAGTTCTATAGTAGAGGGATGTTGTTGTCTCAACAGAGAGCCCTGTCCTCTCCAGACACAGTTCTGTAGCAGAGGGATGTTGTTGTCTCAACAGAGAGCCCTGTCCTCTCCAGACACAGTTCTATAGTAGAGGGATGTTGTTGTCTCTACAGAGAGCCCTGTCCTCTCCAGACACAGTTCTATAGTAGAGGGATGTTGTTGTCTCTACAGAGAGCCCTGTCCTCTCCAGACACAGTTCTATAGTAGAGGGATGTTGTTGTCTCAACAGAGAGCCCTGTCCTCTCCAGACACAGTTCTATAGTAGAGGGATGTTGTTGTCTCTACAGAGAGCCCTGTCCTCTCCAGACACAGTTCTATAGTAGAGGGATGTTGTTGTCTCTACAGAGAGCCCTGTCCTCTCCAGACACAGTTCTATAGTAGAGGGATGTTGTTGTCTCTACAGAGAGCCCTGTCCTCTCCAGACACAGGTCTGTAGTAGAGGGATGTTGTTGTCTCTACAGAGAGCCCTGTCCTCTCCAGACACAGGTCTATAGTAGAGGGATGTTGTTGTCTCTACAGAGAGCCCTGTCCTCTCCAGACACAGTTCTATAGTAGAGGGATGTTGTTGTCTCTACAGAGAGCCCTGTCCTCTCCAGACACAGTTCTATAGTAGAGGGATGTTGTTGTCTCAACAGAGAGCCCTTTCCTCTCCAGACACAGCTCTATAGTAGAGGGATGTTGTTGTCTCTACAGAGAGCCCTGTCCTCTCCAGACACAGTTCTATAGTAGAGGGATGTTGTTGTCTCTACAGAGAGCCCTGTCCTCTCCAGACACAGTTCTATAGTAGAGGGATGTTGTTGTCTCTACAGAGAGCCCTGTCCTCTCCAGACACAGTTCTGTAGTAGAGGGATGTTGTCGTCTCTACAGAGAGCTTCCTGTCCTCTCCAGACACAGGTCTGTAGAAGAGGGATTTATGGAGGAGAATCAACAAGGATTACATGAAATGCACCTTTTATATTGGAAATGGAAACTAAAGCTGTTTCCTTGGATTATAGGTGTCTCCCACTTCCACAGAGAACTCAAAAAAACACACACACACACACACACACACACACACACACACACACACACACACACACACACACACACACACACACACACACACACACACACACACACACACACAGGTGTGTGAGGTGTGAATTGAGGTGTGAATTGTCCGTGGAACCGTGTCTGAGCTTCCTGAATGTCTCTGATAGCCCTGAGGTCAAACCGATTCCCTCAGACGTGGTTGTTATTAGAACCTGCACTTTAGACACATCACAGTCACCCTGAACACCTCCTACAGCCGTTATAAAGGCTGACGTCACTGGACCTGACTGGAGGAGGGAGGGAGGGAGAGGGGTAGGGGGGAGGAAGGGAGGGGGAGGGAGGGACATCACTGGACCTGACTGGAGGAGGGAGGGAGGGAGAGGGGGAGGGGGAGGGAGGGAGAGGGGTAGGGGGAGGGAGGGACATCACTGGACCTGACTGGAGGAGGGAGGGAGGGAGAGGGGGAGGGGGAGGGAGGGAGGGAGGGAGAGGGGGGAGTGAGGGAGAGGGGAGGGACATCACTGGACCTGACTGTAGGAGGGAGGGAGGGAGGGAGGGACATCACTGGACCTGACTGTAGGAGGGAGGGAGGGAGGGAGGGAGGGAGGGAGGGAGGGAGGGAGGGAGGGAGGGAGGGAGGGAGGGGGACATCACTGGACCTGACTGGAGGAGGGAGGGAGGGAGAGGGGGGGGAGGAGGCAGAGGGGGAGGGAGGGAGGGGGAGGGAGTGAGGGAGAGGGGGAGGGAGGGACATCACTGGAGGGAGGGAGGGGGGGAGAGGGAGGGACATCACTGGACCTGACTGTAGGAGGGAGGGAGGGAGGGAGGGAGGGAGGGAGGGAGGGAGGGAGGGAGGGAGGGAGGGAGGGAGGGAGGGGGGGGGACATCACTGGACCTGACTGGAGGAGGGAGGGAGGGAGAGGGGGGAGTGAGGGAGAGGGGGAGGGAGGAGGGAGAGAGGGGAGGGAGGGACATCACTGGAGGGAGGGATGGGGGGGGAGAGGGAGGGACATCACTGGACCTGACTGGAGGAGGGAGGGAGGGAGGGAGGGAGGGAGGGAGGGAGGGAGGGAGGGAGGGAGGGAGGGAGGGAGGGAGGGAGGGAGGGAGGGAGGGAGGGAGGGATGGAAAGAGGGAGGGATTCAATGGAAAGGAACTGGGATTCAATGGAAAGGAACTGCGATTCAATGGAGAGGAACTGGGATTCAATGGAAAGGAACTGGGATTCAATGGAAAGGAACTGGGATTCAATGGAAAGGAACTGGGATTCAATGGAAAGGACCTGGGATTCAATGGAAAGGAACTGGGATTCAATGGAGAGGAACTGGGATTCAATGGGAAGGACCTGGGATTCAATGGAAAGGAACTGGGATTCAATGGAAAGGAACTGGGATTCAATGGAAAGGAACTGGGATTCAATGGAAAGGACCTGGGATTCAATGGAAAGGAACTGGGATTCAATGGAGAGGAACTGGGATTCAATGGAAAGGAACTGGGATTCAATGGAGAGGAACTGGGATTCAATGGAAAGGAACTGGGATTCAATGGAAAGGAACTGGGATTCAATGGAAAGGAACTGGGATTCAATGGAAAGGACCTGGGATTCAATGGAAAGGACCTGGGATTCAATGGAAAGGAACTGGGATTCAATGGAAAGGAACTGGGATTCAATGGAAAGGAACTGGGATTCAATGGAAAGGAACTGGGATTCAATGGAAAGGACCTGGGATTCAATGGAGAGGAACTGGGATTCAATGGAGAGGAACTGGGATTCAATGGAAAGGAACTGGGATTCAATGGAGAGGAACTGGGATTCAATGGAAAGGAACTGGGATTCAATGGAAAGGAACTGGGATTCAATGGAAAGGAACTGGGATTCAATGGAAAGGAACTGGGATTCAATGGAAAGGAACTGGGATTCAATGGAAAGGAACTGGGATTCAATGGAAAGGAACTGGGATTCAATGGAAAGGAACTGGGATTCAATGGAAAGGAACTGGGATTCAATGGAAAGGAACTGGGATTCAATGGAAAGGAACTGGGATTCAATGGAAAGGAACTGGGATTCAATGGAAAGGAACTGGGATTCAATGGAAAAAATACCAGAAAAAATGGAAAGAGATTCACTGATTCCATGACACATGGTTCATGACCTGGTACAAACAACTACACTTTATTCAACACTTAGAGTTTTTCTACTTAAATAATTAGTAATTTTTTTACTTAAATTATGAGATTGAATGCTCTATATACGGCGAACTAAACAATCTCAGATCTGTAGATGTTGTTGTGAAGAGACAGAACCCATAGATCATTTATTATTCTGGTATTGACCCGATGGAGCTGGTGTCTGGTCACAGGTTCAGGAACGGGGAAAAACATGCACTGAAAATCAACCTTACAAATAGCAGTGTTGGGCTGAGAGGGTGGTCTATGGTGGTAGATGGGATGGGCTGAGAGGGTGGTCTATGGTGATAGATGGGATGGGCTGAGAGGGTGGTCTATGGTGGTAGATGGGATGGGCTGAGAGGGTGGTCTATGGTGATAGATGGGATGGGCTGAGAGGGTGGTCTATGGTGATAGATGGGATGGGCTGAGAGGGTGGTCTATGGTGATAGATGGGATGGGCTGAGAGGGTGGTCTATGGTGATAGATGGGATGGGCTGAGAGGGTGGTCTATGGTGGTAGATGGGATGGGCTGAGAGGGTGGTCTATGGTGGTAGATGGGATGGGCTGAGAGGGTGGTCTATGGTGGTAGATGGGATGGGCTGAGAGGGTGGTCTATGGTGATAGATGGGATGGGCTGAGAGGGTGGTCTATGGTGATAGATGGGATGGGCTGAGAGGGTGGTCTATGGTGATAGATGGGATGGGATGAGAGGGTGGTCTATGGTGGTAGATGGGATGGGCTGAGAGGGTGGTCTGGTGATAGATGGGATGGGCTGAGAGGGTGGTCTATGGTGGTAGATGGGATGGGCTGAGAGGGTGGTCTATGGTGGTAGATGGGATGGGCTGAGAGGGTGGTCTATGGTGGTAGATGGGATGGGCTGAGAGGGTGGTCTATGGTGGTAGATGGGATGGGCTGAGAGGGTGGTCTATGGTGGTAGATGGGATGGGCTGAGAGGGTGGTCTATGGTGATAGATGGGATGGGCTGAGAGGGTGGTCTATGGTGATAGATGGGATGGGCTGAGAGGGTGGTCTATGGTGATAGATGGGATGGGATGAGAGGGTGGTCCATGGTGGTAGATGGGATGGGCTGAGAGGGTGGTCTGGTGATAGATGAGATGGGCTGAGAGGGTGGTCTATGGTGATAGATGGGATGGGCTGAGAGGGTGGTCTATGGTGGTAGATGGGATGGGCTGAGAGGGTGGTCTATGGTGATAGATGAGATGGGCTGAGAGGGTGGTCTATGGTGATAGATGGGATGGGCTGAGAGGGTGGTCTATGCTGATAGATGGGATGGGATGAGAGGGTGGTCTATGGTGATAGATGGGATGGGCTGAGAGGGTGGTCTATGGTGGTAGATGGGATGGGCTGAGAGGGTGGTCTATGGTGGTAGATGGATGGGCTGAGAGGGTGGTCTATGGTGGTAGATGGGATGGGCTGAGAGGGTGGTCTATGGTGGTAGATGGGATGGGATGAGAGGGTGGTCTATGGTGATAGATGGGATGGGCTGAGAAGGTGGACTATGGTGGTAGATGGGATGGGCTGAGAGGGTGGTCTATGGTGATAGATGGGATGGGCTGAGAGGGTGGTCTATGGTGGTAGATGGGATGGGCTGAGAGGGTGGTCTATGGTGGTAGATGGGATGGGCTGAGAGGGTGGTCTATGGTGGTAGATGGGATGGGCTGAGAGGGTGGTCCATGGTGGTAGATGGGATGGGCTGAGAGGGTGGTCTATGGTGATAGATGGGATGGGCTGGACCAGAGGACCAGAGGACCAGAGGACTAGAGGACCAGAGGACCAGAGGACTAGAGGACCAGAGGACTAGAGGACTAGAGGACCAGAGGACTAGAGGATTAGAGGACCAGAGGACCAGAGGACCAGAGGACTAGAGGACCAGAGGATTAGAGGACCAGAGGACTAGAGGGCCAGAGGACTAGAGGACCAGAGGACCAGAGGACTAGAGGACTAGAGGACCAGAGGACTAGAGGACCAGAGGATTAGAGGACCAGAGGACTAGAGGGCCAGAGGACTAGAGGACCAGAGGACTAGAGGACTAGAGGACTAGAGGACTAGAGGACCAGAGGACTAGAGGACTAGAGGACTAGAGGACTAGAGGACCAGAGGACTAGAGGACCAGAGGACCAGAGGACCAGATGACTAGAGGACCAGAGGATTAGAGGACCAGAGGACTAGAGGGCCAGAGGACCAGAGGACCAGAGGACTAGAGGACTAGAGGACCAGAGGACCAGAGGACCAGAGGACTAGAGGACCAGAGGACTAGAGGACCAGAGGACCAGAGGACCAGAGGATTAGAGGACCAGAGGGCCAGAGGACCAGAGGACCAGAGGACCAGAGGACCAGACGACCAGACGACCAGAGGACCAGAGGACCAGAGGACTAGAGGACCAGAGGATTAGAGGACCAGAGGACCAGAGGACCAGAGGATTAGAGGACCAGAGGACCAGAGGACCAGAGGACCAGAGGACCAGGGGACCAGAGGACCAGAGGACCAGAGGACCAGAGGACTAGAGGATTAGAGGACCAGAGGACCAGAGGACCAGAGGACCAGAGGACTAGAGGACCAGAGGACCAGAGGACCAGAGGACCAGAGGACCAGAGGATTAGAGGACCAGAGGACCAGAGGACCAGAGGACCAGAGGACTAGAGGACCAGAGGACCAGAGGACCAGAGGACCAGAGGACCAGAGGACCAGAGGACCAGAGGACCAGAGGACCAGAGGACCAGAGGACCAGGGGACCAGAGGACCAGAGGACCAGAGGACCAGAGGACCAGAGGACCAGAGGACCAGGGGACCAGGGGACCAGGGGACCAGAGGACCAGAGGACTAGAGGACCAGAGGACCAGAGGACCAGAGGACCAGAGGACCAGAGGACCAGGGGACCAGGGGACCAGAGGACCAGGGGACCAGGGGACCAGAGGACCAGAGGACCAGAGGACCAGAGGACCAGAGGACCAGAGGACCAGAGGACCAGAGGACCAGAGGACCAGAGGACCAGAGGACCAGAGGACCAGAGGACCAGAGGACCAGAGGACCAGAGGACCAGAGGACCAGAGGACCAGAGGACCAGAGGACCAGAGGACCAGAGGACTAGAGGACCAGAGGACCAGAGGACCAGAGGACCAGAGGACCAGAGGACCAGAGGACCAGAGGACCAGAGGACCAGAGGACCAGAGGACCAGAGGACCAGAGGACCAGAGGACCAGAGGACCAGAGGACCAGAGGACTAGAGGACCAGAGGACCAGAGGGAGAGATAGTTGGAGTTCAGAGCGGCAAGCAGGGTGTGGGAGAGGGCAGCTTAACACATGTACACACACACACACACACACACACACACACACACACACACAGGCACACAAACATCTAAAAACACACACACACACAAACTCAGGCAGGCACACACACACACACACATATACACACACACACACTCACGCAGGCACACAAACATCTACAACACACACACTCACGCAGGCACACACACACACATGTACACACACACACACACTCACGCAGGCACACAAACATCTAAAAACACACACACACACACTCACGCAGGCACACAAACATCTACAACACACACACACACACACACACACACACACACACACACACACACACACACACACACACACACACACACACACACACACACACACACACACACACACACACACACACACACACACGGCTTGCAAGGGTTGTATCTAAATGCAGTGCCCAGGATCCCTCCTCTGATCACAGCAGAACATATAGACAGAACACGCGGGACGGGAGGACAGGAATTCCCTCTCTCTCTCTGTGTTAATAGAAACATTTACATCTTACTAAGAGTTGGCAGGTGTGACCCCGGCGTTGTGGAGAGCAGACGCATGCCAGGCATCATTAGGCGCTGTGCCAAGCCACTTGGCTGCCAGCCTGTTCCTGCTCCTCCTCCCGAGCTGCTCTGTTCTGGAGCTGACTGGTTGGAGAGGAGAGGGAGAGACAGACGGGCTCCAGTATGCACTGTGGAGAGGTACAGTATCTCTCTCTCTGCCTGTCTCTGAGAGGGGCTCCAGTATGCACTGTGGAGAGGTACAGTATCTCTCTCTCTGCCTGTCTCTGAGAGCGGCTCCAGTATGCACTGTGGAGAGGTACAGTATCTCTCTCTCTGCCTGTCTCTGAGAGCGGCTCCAGTATGCACTGTGGAGAGGTACAGTATCTCTCTCTCTGCCTGTCTCTGAGAGGGGCTCCAGTATGCACTGTGGAGAGGTACAGTATCTCTCTCTGCCTGTCTCTGAGAGCGGCTCCAGTATGCACTGTGGAGAGGTACAGTATCTCTCTCTCTGCCTGTCTCTGAGAGCGGCTCCAGTATGCACTGTGGAGAGGTACAGTATCTCTCTCTGCCTGTCTCTGAGAGGGGCTCCAGTATGCACTGTGGAGAGGTACAGTATCTCTCTCTGCCTGTCTCTGAGAGGGGCTCCAGTATGCACTGTGGAGAGGTACAGTATCTCTCTCTCTCTGCCTGTCTCTGAGAGCGGCTCCAGTATGCACTGTGGAGAGGTACAGTATCTCTCTCTCTGCCTGTCTCTGAGAGCGGCTCCAGTATGCACTGTGGAGAGGTACAGTATCTCTCTCTCTGCCTGTCTCTGAGAGGGGCTCCAGTATGCACTGTGGAGAGGTACAGTATCTCTCTCTCTGCCTGTCTCTGAGAGCGGCTCCAGTATGCACTGTGGAGAGGTACAGTATCTCTCTGCCTGTCTCTGAGAGCGGCTCCAGTATGCACTGTGCAGAGGTACAGGATCTCTTTCTCTGTCCCTACATGTTCTTCAGATGGATACTATTCAGATAAAGAGGAGACCGAGAAGGGGCAGAAGTGGATAGAAGGGGGCTGAAGGGGGAAAAAGGGGGCAGAAGGGGTAGAAGGGGGCAGAAGGGGGTGAAGGGAGCAGAAGGGGTAGAAGGGGCAGAAGGGGTAGAAGGGACAGAAGGGGCAGAAGGGGTAGAAGGGGGCAGAAGGGGTAGAAGGGGCAGAAGGGGTAGAAGGGGCAGAAGGGGGCAGAAGGGGTAGAAGGGGTAGAAGGGGCAGAAGGGGCAGAAGGGGACAGAAGGGGTAGAAGGGCAGAAGGGGGCAGAAGGGGCAGAAGGGGTAGAAGGGGTAGAAGGGGGTAGAAGGGGGCAGAAGGGGTAGAAGGGGTAGAAGGGGCAGAAGGGGCAGAAGGGGGTAGAAGGGGACAGAAGGGGCAGAAGGGGCAGAAGGGGTAGAAGGGGACAGAAGGGGTAGAAGGGGGCAGAAGGGGGCAGAAGGGGGAGAAGGGGTAGAAGGGGACAGAAGGGGTAGAAGGGGTAGAAGGGGACAGAAGGGGTAGAAGGGGACAGAAGGGGTAGAATGGGGCAGAAGGGGGCAGAAGGGGACAGAGAGGGGCAGAAGGGGTAGAAGGGTGTAGAAGGGGACAGAAGGGGTAGAAGGGGTAGATGGGGGCAGAAGGGGCAGAAGGGGGCAGAAGGGGGCAGAAGGGGTAGAAGGGGGTCAAAGGGGACAGAATGGGTAGAAGGGGGCAGAAGGGGCAGAAGGGGTAGAAGGGGGTAGAAGGGGGCAGAAGGGGTAGAAGGGGGTAGAAGGGGACAGAAGGGGTAGAAGGGGGCAGAAGGGGTAGAAGGGGGTAGAAGGGGACAGAAGGGGTAGAAGGGGGCAGAAGGGGTAGAAGGGGACAGAAGGGGAAGAAGGGGACAGAAGGGGCAGAAGGGGACAGAAGGGGTAGAAGGGGACAGAAGGGGTAGAAGGGGACAGAAGGGGTAGAAGGGGCAGAAGGGGTAGAAGGGGTAGAAGGGGCAGAGGGGGCAGAAGGGGGCAGAAGGGGTAGAAGGGGACAGAAGGGGTAGAAGGGGGTAGAAGGGGTAGAAGGGGACAGAAGGGGTAGAAGGGGCAGAAGGGGGCAGAAGGGGCAGAAGGGGTAGAAGGGGTAGAAGTGGGTAGAAGGGGGCAGAAGGGGTAGAAGGGGACAGAAGGGGTAGAAGGGGGCAGAGGGGGCAGAAGGGGGCAGAAGGGGTAGACGGGGTAGAAGGGGACAGAAGGGGTAGAAGGGGGCAGAAGGGGGCAGAAGGGGCAGAAGGGGCCAGAGGGGGCAGAAGGTAGAAGGGGGCAGAAGGGGTAGAAGGACTGAAGGGGGACAGAAGGGGTAGAAGGGGTAGAAGGGGACTGAAGGCAGAAGGGGCAGAAGGGGACAGAGGGGGCAGAAGGGGTAGAAGGGGGCAGAAGGGGGCAAAAGGGGGCAGAAGGGGTAGAAGGCAGAAGGGGGCAGAAGGGGGCAAAAGGTGGCAGAAGGGGTAGAAGGGGTAGAAGGGTAGAAGGGGGCAGAAGGGGCAGAAGGGGTAGAAGGGGCAGAAGGGGGAGAAGGGGTAGAAGGGGGCAGAAGGGGGAGAAGGGGTAGAAGGGGACAGAAGGGGCAGAAGGGGGAGAAGTGGATAGAAGGCTTAGAAGGGGGCAGAAGGGGGAGAGGGAGGAGAAGGGGACAGAAGGGGGAGAAGGAGGCAGAAGGGAAATGGCTATGGGTGGATGAGCCCCGAAGTGACTCTCATCAATTCTATTGAAGAGGGTTTATTGTCTTGTCAGGAACTCAGCCTCCTCTGTATTGCTCATGCCTTCCCCCTGTTGTCCCGCCTCTGAGATGCAGAGGTGCTGTGGTGTTTACATCATATCGGTCTGATATCTGATTGGACGACACCTACGGCACCCAATGTCACAGGAAGGCCATAAAGATCATCAAAGACAACAACCACCCAAACCACTGCCTGTTCACCCCGCTATATCATCCAGAAGGTGAGGTCAGTACAGGTGCATCAAAACTGGCACAGAGAGACTGAAGAACAGCTTCTATCTCAAGGCCATCAGACTGTTAAACAGCCATCACTAACTCTCACTTAGACAATCAGGACACGGCCCCAGTCTGAGTTGTAGAGGCAGGGGGACTCGTCTCCTCGTCTCACTGAGACAATCAGCTAAGACAAGGCCCAGTCTGAGCTGTAGAGGCAGGGGGACTCGTCTCCTCGTCTCACTGAGACAATCAGCTAAGACACGGCCCAGTCTGAGCTGTAGAGGCAGGGGGACTCGTCTCCTTGTCTCACTGAGACAATCAGGTAAGACACGGCCCCAGTCTGAGTTGTAGAGGCAGGGGGACTCGTCTCCTCGTCTCACTGAGACAATCAGCTAAGACAAGGCCCAGTCTGAGTTGTAGAAGCAGGGGGACTCGTCTCCTTGTCTCACTGAGACAATCAGATAAGACACGGCCCCAGTCTGAGTTGTAGAGGCAGGGGACTCGTCTCACTGAGACAATCAGCTAAGACACGGCCCAGTCTGGAGTTGTAGAGGCAGGGGACTCGTCTCCTCGTCTCACTGAGACAATCAGGTAAGACACGGCCCCAGTCTGAGTTGTAGAGGCAGGGGGACTCGTCTCCTCGTCTCACTGAGACAATCAGCTAAGACACGGCCCAGTCTGAGTTGTAGAGGCAGGGGGACTCGTCTCCTCGTCTCACTGAGACAATCAGGTAAGACACGGCCCCAGTCTGAGTTGTAGAGGCAGGGGGACTCGTCTCCTCGTCTCACTGAGACAATCAGCTAAGACACGGCCCAGTCTGAGTTGTAGAGGCAGGGGGACTCGTCTCCTCGTCTCACTGAGACAATCAGGTAAGACAAGGCCCAGTCTGAGCTGTAGAGGCAGGGGGACTCATCTCCTCGTCTCACTGAGACAATCAGCTGAGACACGGCCCCAGTCTGAGCTGTAGAGGCAGGGGGACTCGTCTCACTGAGACAATCAGGTAAGACAAGGCCCAGTCTGAGCTGTAGAGGCAGGGGGACTCGTCTCCTCGTCTCACTGAGACAATCAGCTGAGACACGGCCCCAGTCTGAGCTGTAGAGGCAGGGGGACTCGTCTCACTGAGACAATCAGGTAAGACAAGGCCCAGTCTGAGCTGTAGAGACAGGGGGACTCATCTCCTCGTCTCACTGAGACAATCAGCTAAGACACGGCCCCAGTCTGAGCTGTAGAGGCAGGGGGACTCGTCTCCTTGTCTCACTGAGACAATCAGGTAAGACACGGCCCCAGTCTGAGTTGTAGAGGCAGGGGACTCGTCTCCTCGTCTCACTGAGACAATCAGCTAAGACACGGCCCAGTCTGAGTTGTAGAGGCAGGGGGTACTCGTCTCCTCGTCTCACTGAGACAATCAGGTAAGACAAGGCCCGGTCTGAGCTGTAGAGGCAGGGGGACTCGTCTCACTGAGACAATCAGGTAAGACAAGGCCCAGTCTGAGCTGTAGAGGCAGGGGGACTCGTCTCCTCGTCTCACTGAGACAATCAGCTAAGACACGGCCCCAGTCTGAGTTGTAGAGGCAGGGGGACTCGTCTCCTCGTCTCACTGAGACAATCAGCTAAGACACGGCCCCAGTCTGAGCTGTAGAGGCAGGGGGACTCGTCTCACTGAGACAATCAGGTAAGACACGGCCCAGTCTGAGTTGTAGAGGCAGGGGGATTCGTCTCCTCGTCTCACTGAGACAATCAGCTGAGACACGGCCCCAGTCTGAGCTGTAGAGGCAGGGGGACTCGTCTCACTGAGACAATCAGGTAAGACAAGGCCCAGTCTGAGCTGTAGAGGCAGGGGGACTCGTCTCACTGAGACAATCAGCTAAGACAAGGCCCAGTCTGAGTTGTAGAGGCAGGGGGACTCGTCTCCTCGTCTCACTGAGACAATCAGGTAAGACAAGGCCCAGTCTGAGCTGTAGAGGCAGGGGGACTCGTCTCCTCGTCTCACTGAGACAATCAGGTAAGACAAGGCCCAGTCTGAGTTGTAGAGGCAGGGGGATTCGTCTCCTCGTCTCACTGAGACAATCAGCTGAGACACGGCCCCAGTCTGAGCTGTAGAGGCAGGGGGACTCGTCTCACTGAGACAATCAGGTAAGACAAGGCCCAGTCTGAGCTGTAGAGACAGGGGGACTCGTCTCCTCGTCTCACTGAGACAATCAGCTAAGACACGGCCCAGTCTGAGTTGTAGAGGCAGGGGGACTCGTCTCACTGAGACAATCAGGTAAGACACGGCCCAGTCTGAGCTGTAGAGGCAGGGGGACTCGTCTCCTCGTCTCATTGAGACAAAAGGGCTAAGACACGGCCCAGTCTGAGTTGTAGAGGCAGGGGGACTCGTCTCACTGAGACAATCAGGTAAGACACGGCCCAGTCTGAGTTGTAGAGGCAGGGGGATTCGTCTCCTCGTCTCACTGAGACAATCAGCTAAGACACGGCCCAGTCTGAGTTGTAGAGGCAGGGGGACTCGTCTCACTGAGACAATCAGGTAAGACACGGCCCAGTCTGAGTTGTAGAGGCAGGGGGACTCGTCTCACTGAGACAATCAGGTAAGACACGGCCCAGTCTGAGTTGTAGAGGCAGGGGGATTCGTCTCCTCGTCTCACTGAGACAATCAGGTGAGACACGGCCCCAGTCTGAGCTGTAGAGGCAGGGGGACTCGTCTCACTGAGACAATCAGCTAAGACACGGCCCAGTCTGAGTTGTAGAGGCAGGGGGACTCGTCTCACTGAGACAATCAGGTAAGACACGGCCCAGTCTGAGCTGTAGAGGCAGGGGGACTCGTCTCCTCGTCTCACTGAGACAATCAGATAAGACA